>NC_044550.1:162132407-162432407 GCF_007565055.1 Rhinopithecus roxellana | reverse complement strand
TAGTCTTCCGAGATCTCAGTCTAGGAGGTGAAAACAGACCCTGAAACATCTGACTCTGGTATCAGACAGTAAATTTTTCACAAACATTACAAATAATCAAGGAGCAACCAGAGAACCACATGGAGTCTCTAGAAAATTGGTTTCCTCACTGGTCACAAGAATCCAACAGAGTGTCCCAAGTATGGAGCACAAATCTCTAGTAAAATTGAGACAATTTAGGTGGTATACAGACAGGACATTAAATAAATTATAATTAATAGTGTAGTAAGAAAGTAATTCTCTTTACAATCCTTCTGGTTCTTACAGGAGGTAGCTGCCATCTGGAACTTGATAATCTTCACTTTTAATAAAGAAAATAGGAGACCACTAGTTTCTTCAGAACTTTTGGCTGACTTGGTATTTGCACATAATTGTATAAATTTATTTCATTTTACTTTTTTTCAAAATTTTGTGTGAAGTTTTACTTTTTAATTGAAGATAAAAATATATTGCTTTTATTTTAGACATAGTTATTTAAGTTTTAAAAAGTAACTTGATTAAAAACACATTACATAAAGACAGTACAGATGGTATGTAAATGTAAGGAAATAATTTTTCACTATATGATTCCATATAACGTAATCACTTTGATGGATAGCATCAAATATAGCAAAATCATAAAGGTGCAATGAAAATTTCTGAAGTTGGGGAAATACTGGAGTAGATGACTTAGAGCCCTCCTGCTTTTTAAATATATTTTGTCTATTACACAAACACTTACGGAAAACACTTCTGAGAAGAGTCCTTCAAGGGTGCTGACTCTGCTACGGTGATTTACCTGCTTCATCCTCTGTGGCTTGGAATGAGGATATGATGGATTTAGCCAAAGCAGTCATTTTCGACCATGAGGTGGTCTTGATGATGGATACCAAACTCCAGGAGAAGAAAGAAAAGAGCCTGGGACACCAATGAATATAGTGCCACCAAAGCCAAAGGAGTCCTAGACTATCTACTGCCAGGCTTCTTTTATATGATACTGAAATAAACTTCTTTCTTGTGTATTTGACTGAATTTTTAGACTTTCTGTTAGATGCAGCTGAACCTAATATTACATGATACAACATTTATTTCGTGCAAGAGAGGTACTATGAGAAATGAAATCTAAAACATAGTATTATCTTATTGCATAAAGTCCTACAGGCAAATATTATGGACTAGGATATTGCAGGTAGAAAAGCTGATGTCCCATGCTATGTGATAGCAAAACAGTTTGCCAACCTATTGACTAATAGAAGTTGAAACACAGACCACACACTCACTTAGGCTATACCATTAGGAGAGAGGAAAGGAAAAGTCAAAAATGTTGATATATTAGTTATCTATCACTGCATAAAAATTACCCCCCCAAACTTAGCAGTTTAACACAGTAAACGTTTATTATCTGATAGTTCCTGTGGGTCAGGAATCTAAGCACAATTTAGCTGGGTCTCTCTGGATTAAGATTTCTTTTAGAATTGTAATCAAGATTTTTCCTGTGGCAACAGTCTCATTTGAAGACTCAACTGAAGCAGATCTGCTTACAAGCTCACTGATGTAGTTGACAAAATTTAGTTCTTCACAGTCTGTTAGAGTAAGACCTTCATTTCCTCATTGGATATTTATCAAAGGCCTCCTTCAATTTCTTGCCATGTGGATCTCTCCAGAGAACAACTCACAACATGGGAGCTAGTTTTCCTGAGAGAGCAAGTGATAGGATAAGAGAGAGAGTATACCCAAATCTTAATCGCACAAGTGGCATTTATCACCCCAGTGTGTTCTGAAGTATTTCAGTAAATTCAGCCCACATTCAAGCGGTGTAGATTACACAAGTAAATTCCATATGGTAGGGATCATTAGGGCCCATCATAGTTGCTTACCAGAGTTGATATGTGATAACATTGTCTGCCACTTTCAACAAAGTTTCACAAAAAATAAAGTCAAACAACACCTATCCATTCACAAAAAGAATAGCAAGAAATGAAGCTTTCCTTTGTCTGTAGACTAAAATCTAGGCTCCCTATGAGGCTATAATTGGAGATCTAGAAAGATTATGGTCTAACCTGAATCTGTTACCAGCTGCTGCAGCCTTAGCGTCAAATAGACTTCCTGGTGAAATGAAAAGAAGTGAATTGCTTCCTGACCAAAGCCTATTGTTTCAGATGGCCATCAAGCTGGTGGGAGAAGAATGGACAGATCACAGAGATCTATGACTGAAATTCAAGAGCCATCAGGTTTAAAACCTCTAGCTGGACAAGATTTGGGGCTGTGGTCACTTATATGTGGAATTTTCCAGAAGTATATGGAACAGGAACCTTCTAAGTTATTAAGCAAGAAACTGCCCCACGAGAGCTATTATTTGTTATGGACTTGTGGCTGTTGGGTTTGTCCAACCCTCTCCTTTACTGAGTGGAGGTTCTTTCTGCAGGAATGCCGTTTCTGCTTCACTGTTGGTTGCTAGTGGACAGGGAGTGAGAATGAGATAGGTTGTGTTAATGTTTAGGTCACTGGGGTTTAAGGAGATAAAATCAGACCTAGTGAAGAGAACTGCACATCTTCCAAGATCCTAGACTTTCAGCAAATACAGCACCTGGAGGAGATACCAAGGTCCTCTTCCTTGGATAGGGATTATATTCTACATATAAAAAAATGTAGGTTTCAGCTGGGCGTGGTGGCTCACACCTGTAATCCCAGCACTTTGGGAGGCCAAGGTGGGTGGATCACGAGGTCAGGAGTTTGAGACTAGCCTGGCCAATATGGAAACCCCGTCTCTACTAAAAATACAAAAATTAGCTGGGTGTGGTGTTGTGCGCCTGTAGTCCTAGCTACTTGGGAGGCTGAGGCAGAAGAATTGCTTGAACCCAGGAGGCAGAGAAATAAAGTAGGTTTGGAGGTTGGGTAGCTAAAGGATCAAGGATCAGCTGTGACAGTAATTGTTTGATGCCTACCTAATATCTATTGTCTTCTTTTGCACAGGCTAAATATTGGAGCCTCCAAAATGAAATACTCCGTGAAAGGTACAGCATCTTTCACTCCTTGTGTTAATTGTTGTTCTGGGTTAATCCCCTCACACCCAGCAGAAAGCACTGGTTTTATAGAAGAAGCAGAAGTGAAGCTGGAACTATTAGGAATCAAAAGAGGGAAGGAAAACTTGAAACAGATAAAGTTTGTGTATTACTCCATTCTCACACTGTCATGAAGAGCTACCTGAGACTGGGTAATTTATGAAGAAAAGAGGTTTAACTAACTGACAGTTCCACAGGTTGTACAGGAAGCATGGTTGGAGAGACCAAAACATACGACCATGGCAGAAGGGCAAAGGGGAAGCAAGCACCTTCTTCACGTGGTGGTCAGGGTGGTGGTAGGGAGAGAGAGAGAGAAGGGAGAAGTGCTACACAGTTTCAAACCACCAGATCTCATGAGAACTCATTCGCTATCACGAGAGTAGCAAGGGGGAAGTCCACCTCCATGATCCAAACACCTTCCACCAGGTCCCTCCCCTAATATTGGGGATTAGAATTCAACATGAGATTTTGGTGGGGACACAGAGCCAAACCATAGCAGTGTGGCTTGAAGGTTCTTCACAAGCAGCCCCCAGATGGAGTTGAAAAAGTAAAATACACACATTTTTATCCACTTGGCAGTTTTTTCAACTTTTGGCAACAGTCAGGATAGAGCCTGTGAAAGTTAAAACTTCAGGATTGATTTGGAAGTTGGGACACTAAGTTCCTCCAGTTTGATGTGGTCTTTCTGTTGTGGAGAAGAAAACTAGAAATAGAATAAAGGAAGTGAAATAGAAAATGAAGGAGTGAGCAATACTCAGCACAGATGGCTTAATTCAAACAACAGGATGAAGGTGATTGCTCCCTGACACTGATTATGTGCAGCCACTGTTCTGAGCACTATACATACACTGCTAATCGCTTCACCTTCTCAGCAAGGGGATACTCTCTATCTCCATTTTACATATGAAGAGACTGAAGCTCTGATAGCCTATCAGCCGGGATTCTAACCCAGGCATTCAGTGTCTAGGGACCATGTGCCTAAGGACCAGCTCCTCTGTGCAAAATTGTTTGAGTCAGCTAGGGAGGGAATAAATGAATCAATTACAGAATGACCAAATTTATAAGTAAATTACTGAATGCATACATTTATAGACAAAAGAATTGAATAAATGTATAGATATCACCACTTTTCTGAGAAGTACAAAGGATTTGGCAATTCTCCTTAGTCTATATCTTGAGATACATCCTCCATTAATTCTTTGAATCTAATTAAAACTGCCACTAAGGGAAAGCAGGTTGTTATTTGCATCGTTGTTGGTACCAAAGGGGAGGAGAAGCCAGGGTTGGAAAGGGAGGGAGAGAACATCAACACAGCTTCACTTTTTCCTCTAAGGCCAGCCTTGGTGCCTCCCATGCCACAGAGTCCAAATCACCCACCAGTTACTTTCCGAGGAAATTATATTTTCTCTTTCAAAATGTTATTATTTAGAGATTTATTTAGCTTTGATTAAAGAAGAAACAGGGGGAAAAGTGCTATCAGTCATTCACATTTCACTGTCCATTCCTTTATTCACTAATGTATTTGCTGGATATTTATTAAGTCTGTGTGCCAGGATTTGTGTCAGATCCAGCTTGCCTTGAGAGGAGAGTCATTGTCTTAGGTTTGATTCCCCTAGAGGCAGACTCTGAGACCAGAATGGGTATGCAAGAGGTCTATTTGTAGGCAATCCCAGGACAACTGGCACAAGTGTGTGAGTAGCAGAGTCAGACTGGGCAGGGAAGGAAGCTAACAGAGGGTATGCCTTCATGCCGGTTAGTGCAGAGCTCAGTTTTACCTGGGCAACTCTGGAACATGTTGTAGAACATGCCTTCAAGGGAACCTGCCTAAGGGGCGATGAGATGGGCTCATGAAGAAAAGAGGTTTAGTTGACTCACAGTTCTATGGGCTGTACAGGAAGCATGGTTGGGGAGGCCTTAGGAAACTTACAATCACAGCAGAAGGGCGAAGGGGAAGCAAGCACCTTCTTCACATGGTGGAGCAGGAGTGAGAGAGAGTGAAGGAAGAAGTTCTAGACAGTTTCACAGTTTCAAACAACCAGATCTCATGAGAACTCACTTACTATCATGAGAATAGCAAGGGTGAAGTCCAGAGTCTTATCATCTAACTCCCATCCATAATTGGTTGAGGTGAGAGCTGCTCCCAGGTACCATAATCCCCTTGCACTTTTGGTTTCCCTGCCTGTGATGCAGAAAACTCTCTCAGACTGAAAGCTCCAGGTGCTTGGAGTAGGACACTGTAGGCATGCACTAGAATGGTGAGTGCCAAGAGGATACGGGATGGGTAAGACCCCACAGCATCTGCTACAAATGAACACATAGATGATTAATTTAAGCAGAAGCCAGAATAGGAATATGACCTTGGTACTACAAAAGCACATAGAAGAGAATGATTGATTTATTGACCACTAGGCTTCCCTGACCACACAAGCACACACTTGTACACACATATCCACACATGCACACGTACACACACATGCATACCTATGCACACATGCACGCACGCGCACACACACACACACACATACACACACACTCCTCTTTATTCCACAGCCCACAAGTATTCCTTATCAGATAACTTAGCTAAATGTTTATGTTCTTCTCTTTACAAGGACGAAGGCTGTCCTTTTGAGACCCCAAGCCTTGGAAATAGTGATTCCTCTTCTGATATGGAATTCAATATAAAATCACCGTAAAGCATAAATATGTATAAGGAAGTTCAAAGTAGTTGTGATTTTTCTGATGTTGATAAAATAATTTTTTGTGTGCAAAAAATGTCATATTACTTCCAAACAATTTCTTGGTATCCCTGTTTTGTGTCTCAGGTGCATATGTAGTGTGCCCATTGGGTGATCTCTACACTCTTCACAAAACTAAAGCATCATGTAGAGGAGGGTGACCTCGTCCACTTTAGAATCAGTGGTATCTGCAAGGCCTGGTAACATTAGGCACAGAGTGGGAAGTCATTCAATGCTGGATGGGTGGGTGGGTGGGTGGATGGATGGATGGATGGATGGATGGATGGATGGATGGATAGAAATATGAGTGAGCTCTATTTGAAGAGAGAGAGATCCCAGGATATGTCAGAGCTTTCAAAGATGAAGTAAGCTCTAAATCTAGACTTAGAGGATGGCCAGTGGATGTCTTCAGATAGGGGATTCAGTGTGGGAGACAGGGAACACCTTATTTTTCAGGTATTTTGAAAAACAACATTCAATTTAACTTAGTTATACTCTCGGATTGGAATTCATCAGGCCCCTGGGGTTAGAGTTTCTCAGGGCCTGCCAGTGAGCTTGACTTGGGAAGACCACACAGGTGGTCTCTGAAGTTATCAGCAGCTTCGGTCACTGCCACAGATAATTTATTCCCTCTGCTGGAACTTCAGCTACTGAGAGGGACAGGCTAATTGGGTCTTCCTGTAAATCCACATCAGTTAGAAGCTTCCTGCTACAATCTCTGCACCTCCCTTCTAACCTTTTGCAGTGCCAAGGCATAAAGAGAAGGAACATTTATAAAGCACATGCCTGCTGAGAATACCCTGTCGTGATTGTTTTCCCCAGTTCAGGCATTCCCTGCCAACTACTTCAAAGGCTTTTGAAGTTACTGCTAATTTAAAAGCAATAATAAGATTGACACTGAAATGCTTCCCAGCTGGTTTTTCTGGGCAATAACTCTCACCAGTTCCTTTACAACCTGCTTTCTGTTACAGTTTGGGGTTTGGAAAACATGGGCTTCTAAAACACTCAAACAGAACAGAACATGTTTCTAAAACAAAGAAATAACATGATCCTAGCACAGATATAAACATGTTCTTCTCCATTTAGGATATATTTCTTAACAATGAATGTCAGTGAAATGTACCTGGCCCAGTACCTGGCACTTAACAGAGTGCTTGTAGCAAGTATGGGGTCAGTGAGTCCTAGGTTTAAAACTCAAGTCTTCCACTTATTAATTGGTTGTTCTTAGACAAGTTATTTAATGTCCCTAAAACTCCAAGTTATCCTCTAAAAATAGGATATAAAAGTACCTCTCTTGAAAGTGAGTTAAGAAAGTGGAAACTCAAGGATAAAAAAAAAACAAAACAAACAAAACAAAAAACAAAAAAAAAAAAACCGCAGGTGTGAGATTCAGATCAGAAGCGAAAGCTTAGTTTTGCCACTTTCCAGCTGGTCACCTAGGGCTTAGTCAATTCACCTAACCTCCCTGAGACTCAGTTTCTTTACCTATAAAACAGAAATAATAAGACATCTCTCATAACTCATATAGTAGATATAACAGTAATTAAATTTCATGACATATTATTTAATGGCACAGTATTTGGTACTGAGTTCAGTAAAATGACAGCCTTTACAGATGTAAAGATGAAATGAGAAAAAGTATCTGGGCCGGGCGCGGTGGCTCACGCCTGTAATCCCAGCACTTTGGGAGGCCGAGGCGGGCGGATCACGAGGTCAGGAGGATCGAGACCATCCTGGCTAACACACGGTGAAACCCCTTCTCTACCAAAAAAGACAAAAAAATTAGCCGGGTGTGGTGGTGGGCGCCTGTAGTCCCAGCTACTCGGGAGGCTGAGGCAGGAGAATGGTGTGAACCCAGGAGGTGGAGCTTGCAGTGAGCCGAGATGGCACCACTGCACTCCAGCCTGGGCAACAAAGCGAGACTCTGTCTCAAAAAAAAAAAAAAAAAGACGAAAAAGTATCCAAATAGCTGTCCCAGTATACTTAACAGACCATTTCACAAACTTTTTCTATTTTAAAACCATTTTCATTGATATGTCTGTATTGGCTGTTGCCTCATAATCAGGTTTCCCAATGCTCAGTGATTAATTTTATCAGTGTTTTTATAATTGTTACAGTGATTTAATCAATTTAAACATTCTGTCAATGTTTAAGCTCCGGCTTAGAACAATAACAGTTTAACATGGCTCATGAGTCGCCCCTTCAGCTGCAGGCTGGGAGTTCTTCTGACCCAGAATAGCTTTCGTTGCAATTGTTTGCCTGCTCCACAGTTTTTCATTCTCCGGCAGGCTAGCCCCAGCTTGTTTATTTACATCAGAACCAGGCGAAGTCCCAAAAGTGAGTGGGAAAAGACTTGGAACTGGCATCTCACAGCTTCTGCCACATCATTGGTCAAAGCACATCACCAGACCAACCCAGATCCAAAGACTGGGGGAAAGAATGCATGTCTTCATGGGAGGAGCTGCAGAGTTATATGCAAAAGGGCATGAACATGGTGAGAGGTGGAAAGAAATGTGTCCATTATTGCAATCTATCATATTGCTCCAAAATAAATTGCAGACATTTTACCATGAGTTTGTCATAAGAACTCAGATGCTCAATCTTTGGGCATAGGCTCAGAAACAGCCTTTCAGCCCCTTGGAAGTGACAGACTATGAGCTTTTCCTTTTTAAGAAAACCTGTTAGCCACGTAATTTGCCTCATATGTCCTTGGAAGAAGTAACCTGGCATTGCTTTACTCACACTATCTGCCTGAGCCTTCCCACACTCATAGCAGGGGTGCAGAGCGGCAGTCCTATGGATTGTCATTATGCAGCAGCTGCAACGCTGTTACCAAAGCAGGGATAGCAAATGGACATGATGCAGCTCCTGAATGCCAACCTTGCCACAGACCCATCAAACCATCTAACTCAGGGTGGGTAGCTTAGCTAGGATCCAGAATTGTTGGGGTTACCAGAAAGGGCAGAGTCAGTGCCTTCAGGGATGGGAGAGGATCAGAATGCCAATTCTTTCCCATCTTAGTCATAGCTAGGGTGGGAATTCAAACTGACTCAAGGGAAAGAGAATATGGTTCTTTAAATCTGGTATCATTAAAGAGCACAGGAGATAGTCAGAATTGGTGTGAATCCCAGTTCTGCTATTTACTCATTCTATAACCTTGGATGACTTGCTTACCACTCTTGGTTTCCATTCTTCCAATCTTCCTACTGGGGACAATAATATTTAATTTACAATGATACAATGAGGACTGGATTAAGGATATACCATATGTAAAACACATGACAGGTGGGCACTCAGTAAATGTATATTTCACATTCTATCATACTAGCAGCCTTCTAAAATGGGATATTAATAGAACAAATCAGTGAGATGTTTAAATAGTGAAGTTGAATACCTTCTTTCTGAGGTAGTAGGATCTGCGCACTAATTAGAGATGATGAAAACAAATGGCCGCACCTAAAACTTCAGAAAATTCTACTTACATAAGTTCCACCCCTAATTTCCAATACATTTGCCCCCATTATGACTTCTTATTTCTCAGCTTTTCTTTTATTGGCTTA
Organism: Rhinopithecus roxellana; assembly: GCF_007565055.1. Taxonomy (NCBI): domain Eukaryota; kingdom Metazoa; phylum Chordata; class Mammalia; order Primates; family Cercopithecidae; genus Rhinopithecus; species Rhinopithecus roxellana. The sequence continues at coordinate 162,423,032 of NC_044550.1, read as the reverse complement.
TCTGGATAGTCAGATTAATCAGAGTTCTGTATGACTATGAAACCAAAGCATGGTGGAACACTTAGGATCTGAACTCAGTTTTCTGCTTCCATATCAAGTCACTTAGATTAGGGAGAAGAGTCAAAGCTGCCACTAATGCAGAGCAAGTCCTAGAAGACGGCTTATCGCATGACCAGCTTTGGTTTCAGGCAGAACTTACATTAAGGTTCCTAAACTATCTTTTTGTCTTTCCATTAAGAATAACCCAAGAGTGTTTTTTTTTTCAGCCAACGTTTACACTGGAATATAAATTTTATTTAGTACAAGTCTCAATAACTTATTAAATATGTGTATGTGAGAGGTTAGGAAATATTACTAACAACTAGTATTTATTTGATATCTACCATGTGTCAGGAACATTGAACACAATATATCTAATATTCACTACAACTCTAAGAATGTTGTAAGGTTAAGGTGAGGTTGGGCTAAAAGTAAGGGAGACTCAAAAAGTAACAGTGGCTTAAGCAAAAGTTTACCGCTCTCTCTTTGTAAGTTCCAAGACAGAAAATATACTTATATACTGACTTTGTTCCAAAATGTTTTCAAGAACCCAAGCTCCTCTGAGTGTGAAGTTCATTCCCAAGATATCTTCAGAGTTCAGAATTATTGCTTTGGCTGCCGGTCACTATGTCCACATTCCAGCCAGTGGGGCAATATAAGGACTAACAATAAATGTAAAGGGTGTGATCCACTTGTCTTTAAAAAAAAAAAAATAAATAAATAAATAAATAAATAAATAAATAAATTTGATAAATAAACTTACAAAATTTATTTATCAACTCTAGAAGTCTTTTGAGGGAGTCCTTGGGGTTTTCTAGGTATCAGATCATATCATTAGCAAACAGAAATAATTTGACTTCCTTTTTGCCAATTTGGATGCCTTTAATCAGTAGCATTTCTATTTATCAAAAATAAGCAAGGTGAGAACCAAATTAAGAAGTGAATCCCATTTACAATCGCTATAACAACAATAACAACAACAACACACCACCACCACCTAGGAATATATTTAACCAAAAAGGTAAAAGATCTTCACAAGTAAAACTACAAAATGCTGATGAAAGAAATTGTGGGTGATAAATACAAATGGAAGAACATTCCATGCTCATGGACTAGAAAAATCAATATTGTTAAAAATGACCATACACTTGAAGCAATTAATAGGTTCAATGAAATGAATAGCAAAATCCCAATGTCGTTTTTCACAGAATTAGAGAGAAAAAAAAGCCCTAAAATTCATATGGAACCAAAAAAGAGCCCAAATAGCCAAGGTAATCCTAAGCAAAAAGATCAAAGCTGGAAACATTACATTATCTGACTTCAAATTATACTACAAGTTTATAGTAATCAAAACAGCATGGTACCATCATAAAAATAGAGACATAGATTAATGGAACAGAATAGAAAACCTAGAAATAAATCCAAATACCTACAGACAACTGATCTTTGACAAAGTTGGCAAAAACACACTGGGGAAAGAACACACTATTCAATAAATGGTGCTGGGAAAGTTAGCTCACCAAGTGGAATGAAACTAAACCCCTATCTCTTATCATACATAAAATTTAACTCAAGATGGATTAAAGACTTAAATGTAAGTCCTAAAACTATAAAAAATAGTAGAAAAAAGCCTAGGAAAAACTCTTCTAGACATAGGCCTAGGCAAAGAATTCATCACTAAGACCTCAAAATCAAATGTTTTAAAATAGACTTAAATAAATATAAAAGCTTCTGTACAGCAAAAGAAATCAACAAAGTAAAATTCTACCTGCACATTGGGAGTAAATATTTGCAAACTATGTATTCAATGAAGGATAAATATCCAGAACCTATAAGGAACTCAATTCAACAGCAAAAACCAAATGATACCACTGAAAAATGAACAAAGGGCACAAACAGACATTTTTCAAAGGAAGACATAAAAACAGCTAAGAAACACATGACACAAATCCTCAACATAACTAATCATCAGAGAAATGCAAGTTAAAACCACAATGAGATACCATGTTAAACCAGTCAGAACATCTATTAAAAAGTAAAAAAAAAAAAAAAAAAAAAAAAAAAAAAAAAAAAAAAAAAGATGTTGGTGAGGATGTGGGGAAAAAAAATCGTTTATACAATGTTGGTAGGAATGTAAATTAGTGCTAACTCTGTGGAAAACAGTATGGGGATTTCCCAAAGAACTAAAAGCAGATCCACCATTTGATCCAGCTATCCTCCTACTGGGTATACACCCAAGAAAAGAAATCACAATATCAAAAAGATACCTTTACCTGTATGTTAATCACAGGACCATTCATAATATCAAAGATATGACATCAACCTAAGTGTCCATCCATGGATGACTGGATAAAGAAAATGTGGTATATACATATATACAATGGAATACTACTTGGCCACAAAAAAAAAGAACAAAATCATACAGCAAAGGATTAACTTAAGCCTATCTATAGTGAAATAACTCAGAAACAGAAAGTCAAATGCCACATGTTCTTACTTATAAGTGGTAGCTAAATAATGTGTACATATGGACATAGAGTGTGGAATAATAGACACTGGAGACTCAGAAGGGTGGGAGAAGGGTGAGGGATAAGGAATTACTTAACAGGTACAATGTGTACCATTCAGATAATGGCTATACTAAAAGCCCAGACTTTACCACTATGCAGTACATCCATGTAACAAAATAGTACCTGTACCTACTAAGCCTATAAAAAATTTACAAAATTAATTTAAAAATATTTTCCAAGTAAGAACCTATAACACTTCAGCATGAATATCACTGGCCAATACTTAGTCAAAGGCTTTAAGAGTACCTGGAAAATGTAGTCCTCATTCTGGCTAGTGATTTTTCTAATAAAGAAGAAAATAGATACTGAGGGAAAATTAGCAGTGTAGGCCATTGTTATTAAAATCTTCAAAATACAGAGTAGAAATAGCCTCAGAGATGTTGTCACTTGCTTAGTTAACCCAGATTTGAGCCCAGGGTTGTGTGAGTTTATTTCATTCTTTCTACTAAATTATATTGTCATAAATCCATTTTTTCTATAGGGATCAAGGCCATAGACAATGCCATTAATGAATGGATTAGTGGAGTGGAGTTCCAGACATGCCCCATCCCAAACTTTGAACCTCCTTCTTCCACTGTTTTACAGCAAGGCTATGACTAAGGATAATTATTACATTGCCAGTGATCTTTAAAAAAAAAAAAAATCACAACAACACTCCCCTGTAGTATTCTCATCTATAAAATAGGTATAATACCTATTAAAAATCAGGATCAAGGGCTTTAGTATATGTAAAAGTGATATATAAACAGAACAATACGGTAAACAGATGTTAGCACATTTTGTTATTTTATATAAGGCATTAAGTTCACTATTTTATGTAAGTGGGTCCTCATAGGAGGAGGAGATGTATTTCTGCAAGGGTCAAGCTTTATATGTTTCATGAATGCAGTGGCACTTTATTTGTCAGTCAGGGACTGGGGAAGAAGGTGCTCTGGACAGGGAGAACTCACAGTACAGAGACATAGAGTTTGCCAGGACATGGTGTTTGGAGAAGACTAAGGAAATGAAAAAGAATAAACCCCCATGAATCACTGATGATGGGCAGATATCCTTGCAATTATGTGGCTATTCTGGGTGACCTTCATTTTCAAGGTCAAATTATGGTAATGATACAAGGTGGCTACTCTAGCCACTTTGTTCACCATTGTCTTGCCCCAGTAGCCTATCTAAAGGAGATGAGAGAGGTAAATGAAAGAAGTTATGGTGACTCTGATGGGCAACTATAGAACCCATTCCTAGGAGAGTTACAAAAGATGTGTTCATTAGGGATACAACAGAGGATCTAGGAAAGAGAAGGTCTAGCTCCATATCCAAGTCAGTAAAGGCTAGGATTATGCAGTAGCTAATTTCAAATAGTACCATATTCTGAGGATTCCCAGATTTTTATGTTCTTATGCCTTTACTCCTAGTCTCGTCTGTAACATTCTCAAAAGACTTCAAGAGAGTTTTGTGCTATCTTAGTAACATGATAGTAAGAAGGGCACCTGTGTCACCATCCACAGTGGCCAGGAATGAAGGGAGTGCTGTGTGGGACATAGAAAAGGGAGAAGCAATAGGGAAAAGCAGGCAGGTTGGTCCCAGAAGCCAAGTGGATAGATTCATAAGAGTGACTGTCTAGGTTTTACTGGAGCTGGAACCTCCTGAGGAATCCTCAGCTCTCCGCTACCCAGCCTTCCCCCTTAGCTTAAGCCTAAGATGCATGGTCAAGATGTATGAAAGGTCTACATGCCTAGACTTCTCTCCCAAGACAAAGGGAAGGCACCTAGCTGCATGAAGTCTGAGACTTATACAATTTGGGAGAATCTCTTTAAGAAATAGAATACAAACTTGGGAATACAGAATTAATTACAGAGCCTTGGAAGAAAGTGAAAGAAAAAGTAAGGCAAAGAGAACACCATATAAGAAAATAGTGAATGGGACTCATGTGATTGGATTCTAGACTTGACTTCATCATTAACCAATCATGTGAAAATAGATAAATTGCTCTCCTCACTGAGCCTAAGGTTTCTTCTGGAAAATGATGTCTCCTCCCCCATCTCCATCAGTCAGGGTCATGGAAGGAAATAGATGGTTTGATATGGTTTGGCTCTGTGTCCCCACCCAAATCTCACCTTGAATTATAATAATCCCCATGTGATGTGGGAGGGACCTGGTGGGAGATGATTGAACCATGGGGGCAGGTTTTTCCTGCATTGTTCATGATAGTGAATAAGTCTCATGAGATCTGATGGTTAAAAGGCAGTTCCCCTGCACATGCCCTCTTGCCTGCCACCACGCAGGGGAGGCCATTGCCACTCCTTCACCTTCTGCCATTATTGTGAGGCCTCCTCAGCCACGTGGACCTGTGAGTCCATTAAACCTCCTTGTTTAAAACAATTACCCAGTCTCAGATATTTCTTCATAGAAATATGAAAATGGACTACAAATGGTTCATTCTAATTGGGTCATAGCAGGATTTGGTAGGTGAGGCCTGGATGTGGATAAAGTATAAGGAATTCTGGCAGAGTACCCAGGACTTGCAAAATGGAGAGTTCTCTCCAATGCTAGGCCTGAAAGGACAAGGATTGAGAGTAAGTACTAAACCTCAGAGAGGGTAATAGTAAGGGGAGGGCTTCCAGATGCCACCAACATTGAGCAACCTAAAGAAAAGGAGTTGGGAAATAAATACTCCATTGTCATTCGCTTCTCACCCACTACCTTCTGCTGAGGGTCCCTGTCCAAGAAACTCATCCAGAATTTTGAAGACAGAGGAATCCACTAATGTGGTCTATACAGGTTGTTCTCCTGAGGCATAGAAGAGGAAAGAGAAGGGTGGAAGTGGGTCTGAAGGAGCAAAGTAGCAGTACAGATTTCTGGTTCTCTAGACCTGGCAGGCTAATGTTCTGTCTGTATAGAAGATCTCTGAAAGTTTGCTGACTTACAATATGAATTTGGTAAACTTATCTCCTCCTTTTCCTTCTTCACCATGAAAATATCTCTGCCCAAAGAGAACAGAGGAAGCAATGTATGTATCTGTGCCCCATTTCCCTCTGAAAATGGAGCATTTGTGATAGACTTCAAATACAGCTCTGGGTATGTCGTGCCATTTCTGAGAGCCTCAGTTCATTCCTCATCTGTTCTACAAGATGTTATGATGACCAGCTAAGATAATGGATTTGTACTTTGTAAGCTGTAAATTGGTACACAAAAATTGGTCTTTATCATAAGAACTAAGTAACAGTAAGAGTAAGTGACATTTTTTATGTTTGTCCTATGCTTCTGAACTACACTTAATATTCTTCCAAATCACCCTTTGAAGAAGGTATTATTAACTACCCTATTTTCAGATGAGGAAACTGGAGATTGAGAGGGGTTACATAATTTGCTCCAAGTTATACAGGAAGAACAGCGCCTCTTAAACATGAATACAATTAGAATCAACTGATAAGAGGCAGACTCTGAAGATGAAAGTCTAGGTGAGGCCTGAGATTCTGAATTTGTAAGAAGTTGATATTGCTGATCCACTAACCATGTCCTAAAGAGCAAGGAACTAAAAAGTAGAAAGCAGAGATGCAAATCCAGCAACCTGACTCCAGAGCCTGGATATCAAACCACTACAAAATCTTCTGGACTAACTCTACCCTGGTTTCAGGATCCTGCTGAAAGAAGTCAGGCCTGGGAACACTGATGTGCAGAAGCTCTTGGAGGACAGAATGTAGAAGTGAGGATGGGTGAGGGAAGAGCAGATCACATAACCAGGCCTCAACATGAATGGGACTGAGGAACTCTGTTGCCTCCCTCACTTCTTCCTGACATTCAGGCCCTAAGGTCTAGACCTTCTACCTCCCATGGTCATGGACCTAATCTGGATCTTCATTTTCTAGAGCCAGCAACCCCAGTTCAAATCCTAGTTCTGCCATTTATTAGCTGGCTGACCCTGGGCAAGTTATTTATTCTCTCTTTGCCAAATGAGAGAAGACATTTCTCCTAAGATTGTTGTGAGGGCTAAGCTAGTGAAACTGCATTTAAAGTGCTTAGAACAATGCCTGAGCTACAGGGAACCATAAACTAGTCAAAAAATATCATAACTAGTCTCCTTTATTGTAGGTCAATTCCCCTCAGATCCATTCTCTTGTAAAGGCCAGATAAATCTTTCAAAAAACTTGATCCGGCCTTGCCAGTCTTTAGCTTCAGACCCTTTGATGATGGCCTTTGATTTCAGTGTGGTGTGCTTGGTTCTTCCTCTAAGCCTTGGGCCCTGCTATGTTCCTATACTCAGATCACATTAAAAAACCTGTTGTTCTCTGAAACTGATACTTGCTGTTTTGCCTTTAAGCCTTTGTATGCAGTGTTTCCTCTACCAGGCCTGTACCACTTGCCCCTTCAAGGCAAAACTCAAACACCTCTGTGACCCAGTCTCTCCCCTATCTCTCCTCCCTGTCTCCCCATCATGGCCAATTTTGTAAGAGAGCATGTGGCCCCAGAAACATCACAGGGTGATCCATTTGTCCATGCCCCTTACTCTCCTCTGGAATATGAGCCCATATCATGTACCTCCTGAGCTAATGCAGGTCCTGGCATGTGATGGAGTGTTGCAGGGATTTGATGCAAGATACAGAAAACAGGAAGCAAGGGAAGGAAGAAAGGAGAGAAGCAGAAGGACAGAGAAGAAGTTGGGGCAATTTGTGCTGCTATAAACCCAAAACTTACACTTAACTCATCAATATAAAGATTCACCGAATTTAGAAATAGGTTTTGTTTTCAAGTTTGTTCAGAATTTTCCTGGTTCTTTGGTGGGCATCCACATATTTCTCCACAGAAGTGATGCTGTATTGCAGGTTTGCAAGTTGTGATGTAAGTCAAGAATCATAATTTATTTGTAAATTAGCCCCAGGCCAGTTCTGAAAAGCCTTTGTCATCTTTCAAGTCACCAGGTTATCAGCATACTGAGGTTCTTGACTCTCAAATTCCAGGCAGAAAAATGTTCCTAAGGGAAAACACTTGCTGTATTTTAAGAGCAGGTCCCCTAAAACCACCTGATAAAGGGGTGTTGGGAAAGAAAATAGGACAAGACCACTCTCTGGGTCAAAGCCGGGGAGCAAATTTTTATAGGTAAAGTGTTGGTTCACAAGATTGGCTTAATATGTCATCTTTTATCAGCCTGTGGTGATGTAAGAGTCTGTTGACGTGACCTTGTGTGTGATATGCAATTAACAGTCCATGCAGTCAGTGGATTCTGAGTGCTGCAATAACTCCAAGGACTCATCCTTGCTCTTCATTTCTCACAACAATACTGTGGGATAAGAACTGCCAGCATTATCACTCTGTGGAAGAAGTGAGACAGCAGAGAGGCTTAAGTTGCATAGTCACCAACCAACAAGTGGCTCCTACAAAAAGATATGTTCACGACCCAATCTTCAGCACCTGTGAATTTGACCTCATTAGGATAAAAAGTCTTTGCAAGTGTGATTGCTAGAGATCTTGAGATGAGGAGATCCCTTGAACAATCTGCATGTGACCAAAATAAAATAATAAATGTTCATGTAAGAAGACCACAGAGGAGAAAATGATGTTAAGATGGAGCAGAGAAAGAAGTGCCCACAAGCCAAGGATTGCCTACAGATGCTGGAAGCAAGAAGAGGCAGTAAACAGATTCTCCCTGAGCGCTCTAGCCCTGCAGGCACTTTGATTTCAGATTTTTGAGCTCAAGACCTGTGACACAATACATTTCTATCATTTTATACCATCAAATATATGGTAATGTACTACTGTGACCTCTGGAAACTTAAATAATGGCGAAGCCAGGATTAAATCCCAAGTCTGCTTAGCTCTGCTCTGTGACTTGGGACAGGTTATTTATGTTTCACAGGCTTCAATTCCTGATTACAGCAAAAATTAAATGAAGTAATGTGCTGATATCCAGTACCCAACACACTGCCCAGTGGCAGCCCTCACCATAGTTTAGTAGTTTATGAAGCAAGGATCATATAGGAAGAGAACTTTCAGAGGTCACGAGGCTTGATTTCAGAGGTCCTGATGACCTTCTCTTCTACTTCCTTGCTGTGTGGCTTTAATCAACTTACCCTCTTAGGCCTGAGTTTCCTCATTGTTAACATGGAAATAACATCTACCACCTAGGACTGTATTATGTATATAAAACAAGATCAAGTTGAAGTGCAGCATGATAAAGACTAGTTGGTTTGTACTTCTTCCTTCTCAGTTTCTCAGAAACATAAGCCCAGTTTCTCTGCTTGGGAAAAGTTAGATATGTATAAGGCAAGATTTGGCTAAATTGTTTTTTAAATGTTCAATGAAAAGTCCAGTCTTTCATCCTTCAGATGGTGTCCATGCTGAGTCCACCCAGGGCTAATCACTGGGGACCAGAGTCGAATATAAATGAGCAGAACTCATTTCAGCAACTTAAAATTCTCTCAGAATTCATGATTTGAGCACTCTGAACTGAACTTGAACTCTCCAGCATTCAAATTGGCTTATATAGTTTTGATTGCAAGAAAAGAGAATTTTAAAAAGTCATTAAACAAGGTGAAAAACCTTATTGGATACGAATTGGCTCTTAAAGAATATTACAATGATATAAAGCTCAAATGGGTCAGAAATTTATGAAAGTCATTTCCCTTAAATAAAACATGATTTTAAAATTCAAAGGAGAACACTTTGCCAAATGTACTTGGTGTTTTCAAACATTTGAAGAACTGCAAGAGATTTTGCTCATTCCAAAGACAACATGCTAGACAGCAGGATATCCACATCAGAACTGAGGGCTCCACTGGGCCTAAGGCATGTGCATGAAGGCACCTGCACAGCCCTGCTGGTCTCAGGATAGAGCCACACTGATTTCCCCTTGTCTGCCCAACTGTGAAGGCCATTTAAGATCCAGGCATTGGACATACAGATTAAGAGCCCCAGTTATCATAGGATATACTATACTGCAATTGCTTGCTCTTCAAACAGAACACAAACTTCTTGAAGGCAAATAATGAGCCTTTTTACTGTTACATTACCAAACACCTAGCAGAATACCAGTCAATACATGGAGGTTAATGACTGAGTAGGTGAGGAAGGAAGGAAGGAAGGAAGGAAGGAAGGAAGGGAGGGAGGGAGGGAGGGAGGGAGGGAGGGAGGGAGGGAGAGGAGAGGAGAGGAGAGGAGAGGAGAGGAGAGGAGAGGAGAGGAGAGGAGAGGAGAGGAGAGGAGAGGAGAGGAGAGGAGAGGAGAGGAGATGGGGGGAGGGGAGGGGGAGGGGGAGGGGGAGGGAAAGGGAAGAGGGGAGGGGAGAGGGGAGGGGAGGAGAGGGGAGGGAAGGGAAGAGGGGAAGGGAGGAGAGGGGAGGGGAAGAGAGGGGAGGGGAGGGGAGGGGCAGGGCAGGGGAGGGGAGGAGAGGGGAGGGGAGGGGAAGAAAATGAATGAAACAGTGGATGAATAAAAAGATAGGTAGATGAGAGAGTGTATGGATGAATATGTTGATATGTGAGTGTATGGATGGGTAGATGGGCAAAGCAAAATGGGTAAGAGATAAATTATCATGATGAAGACAGATAGGTAAGGATGGACAGATGAATAAGTTGATGTGTGGAAGGATGTATACATGAAAAAATGAAGGACTTGATAATACATGGATAAAAGGAAGGAAAGGAAAGATGGATGGATAGACAAACAGATAAATGGATGGATAAACAGATGAATATACGGCCTACCTAGAAATTCTTAGTGAAGGCACTATCTTACAATTCCACACTTGAATATTATACTCCCACGTTTCTATTTCCCTATTAAAAGATCACATTTACCTTTTAAAACAGGGGCCTGTAATGCCTTAATCCCACAATAATATACTATAGCCTTACAATTCTTTCTATTTCAACAAAAAAGTAACATGTGACAATGAACAAAGCAACTGGAGGTCACAGAATCTGCTCCAAGGTGACAGCTAGAAGGGTAGAAATGAGATTTGAAACAGTCAACAGCCATCCATGTAATCATCACACCATGCCGCTTTCTCTTGTTGGCTAAGTGTTAAACTTGGATGCAGCCAAAGTTATATCATGTCATACAAAACCTACACCTAAATTTCTATCTTTCATGGTTCTTCTGAACACATATTGGTGCCAATATATTATGCAACCCTAGGAAATATTCAAATAAACCCTAGGAAATATCTAATATGACTCTCTAATATGTAAGTTAGGAAAAGGATGATTACAAAAGGTTGAGTCACCTGCCAAAACCCACATAGCAGATCAGTGGCTGAGAGGGATTGGAAAGAGCCCTGATTCCCCTGGCTCTGAGGCTGACTCACTTCCCATCAGTATCTGCCTTTCTGAGAGATGCTCATTTCTTTGCACAGTCATAAAGGAAACCCAAAGGAGTCCTCAGTGATGGTAATGAAACTTGACCCCTAGGCTGAAAATAGTCCAGCAGCAGGTCTGTAAGGGAATTTGGGAGCAGAAAGCAATGTTCAATACTCTCAGATGCCCCTGAAAGTCTCCTCTTATCTCACCCTGAGAGGTCACCTCTCTCCCCAAATTTGTGACTCAGACAGACTTGGTCTCCCTCGTGGCATTAGCACTCAGTTTCAGAACCAATGATCCTTCCTCACCATGAGTCTCTAGTCTTGCTGCTGAGAAAGCACCATTATCACCAAACAAGTCTATACATGGAGTTGCTCCTCACAATGCCCTGAGTTAAGCCTGTAAGGAGCAGAGATGTGGTTAGAAGGGGAATAAGTCAATGGAGATCCCAAGAGACAGAGAACAGCCAAGAATCAGAGACTCTGTGACCTGGAAAATATCAGAGATCAGCTGGACAAACACCTTCAATTTATACACAGTGATGTGAGACTCAGAAACACCCATGAATCACTACAACTCTCATCCACTCATCAGGCACTGCAATGTTGAACTCATTTAAATCCTTACCAAAAATTAAACAGTAGGTGATAACCCCAAGAGCAAACAAATGCTCAGAAAGAATAGGTGACTTGCCCAAGGGCACAGAGCTAGTAAGTGGTAGAAGTAATCCAGGCAGGCAGGTTTCGGATCTCCACACCACTGCTCTTTCCACAGCCCTGTGCTTTTTGAAGGCCCTAAGGCTGACAGTCAAATTAAAAACAAGGGATGAGGAGAAGAGAGTCAAAAAGAACAAAGAGAATGGTAGAGGTATCCAGGCTCAGACTTAAGGGATGTGCAGTCCCTGAAAAACACTTGCAGAGATGCGTGTCTGCGTGTATGGTTGAAGAGAAGGGGAAAGGGTCTCAAGTTTTATTGACCCTTTTCTCCCACTGGTTTGGTGGGATTGGGAAAACAACAAGCAGGGGATCCCTCCACGTCACAGGACATGATAGTGATAAATGGACGTGTGTGTATGCATGCGTGTGTATATGCCTATCTTTTCACAGCTGTCAGCCTCTGTTTATTCTAGTACATAAAGTTTCCTCCCATTTCTTGAAAAGTTCTGAGAACTCATCTGAGACATGAATTGAAAAAGTTAAAAACAAAAATGTCAAACAGAAATATAAGTGCCATGGAATTCAAAGGTCCTGCTGTGCATGAGTTGTTGTGGGGGAAGGGGAAGTGTCGATAATAGGTAGGGTCCAGCAGGCCTGTGAGGGGATTTGCAACTGCTTGGCCACTATGCTTAGCTTCTGCTGCACACATTCTGGTGCTCTGTGATACTGGGAAACAATTAATCTACCCACGAGCTTCCTTCCCCGAAACTCAAAGCTAACCAACCACACCTGTGCTAGGCTTTTTTTTTTTTTTTTTCTCCCTCCACAAGTTTAGCATGGAGGGAGAGGTTGGTGTGGTAGTGTTAGAGTTAATTACATACTTCTAGGTGCTGCTCCTTTACTCTCTGGTGGTGATATTGCAAGCCACATGTTGTTCTGAGGTTGTATTTCCATCTGTAAGTGGGGACAGCAACACATTTGCTGCCTTTCTTTGCTCTGCACATCAGCCATGCTAGCTTTCTCAAGTGTGCCCTCCGACTCTGGCATGCATTATTCCCTCTGTTCAGAATATTCTTCTCAACCCTTACCCCATTATACAGTCTACTAGATATGTACCCTGGCCCTCATAGAGCTGTCAGAGTTCCCCTTTTACATTTATCATGGTGGCTACTTGCCATCACCTCTCTCCCACAAAGTTCCCCAAAGTGAAGGATTGTGTCTGCTTTTGCTTGCAGTTATAACCCAGTGCCCAAGCTCTGTGCCCTACACCTACCTACTGACACTTAGGCTGAAAATAGTCCAGCAGGTCTGTGAGGGAATTTGGGAGCAGAAAGCAATGTTCAATACTCTCAGATTCCCCTGAAAGTCTCCTCTTATCTCACCCTGAGAGGTCACCTCTCAGGGTTGTCCTAAGGAACAAAGGATTGAATGTATCTAAAAGGCCATTATCAAAAAACAGAAGACAAGTGCTGGTAATATGGAAAAATTGATACCCTTGCACACTGTTAGTGAGAATTTAAAAAAATGGTGTAGCCACAATGGAAAATAGTATGGAGGTTCCTCAAAAAATTAAAAATAGAACTACCATATGATCCATAAATTCCACTTCTGGGTATTCATCCCAAAGAAGTGAAATCAGGATCTCTAAGAGATATTAGCTTTCCCATTTGTTGCAGCACTATTTATAACAGCCTAGATGTGAAAACAGCCTAAATGTTCATTGACAGGTGAATGGATAAAGAAAATGTGGCATATACATAGAATAGATTATTTAGCCTTTAAAAAGAAGGAAATTATGCCATATGTGACAACATGGATGAATCTTAAAAACGTTTCACTAAAAGCAAAATAAGCCAGTTTCAGAAAGACAAATACCACATGATTTCCCCTACATGAGATATCTAAAATACCTAAAATAGTCAAATTCATAGAATCAAAGAGGGTAATGGTGGTTGGTGGTTGCCCGAGCCTGTGGGGAGGGAGAAAAAGGGAGTTACTAGTCAATAGGTCCAAAGTTTCAGTCAAGCAAGTTGAACAAATTCTAGGGATCTAAAGATTGTTGTACGTATAGTCAGCAATCCTGCATACTTCAATATTGTACACTTGAATTTTAAAAAATGTTTAGGAGGGTAGATCATGTGGGAAGCATTTTTACTACAATAAAATATGATTAATAAAGTAAAAAATAAATCACCAAACAAGTGTGAATTATGAGAGTTATTTTGGAAAGAACATGTATATAAATGCAGACTCACATGTGGGTCTTATTTTTCCCTGAGCATCCTACTCTCTCCTCTTGGGCCCATAGACATATGTGGAATATTCCCAATCCCTACTTTCTCCATCATGAGCAGCCGAGGCCACCCGAGAGATGCACATAAAGTGCTGGATCATCACTGGAAAGTTGTGAGCACTCAGTTCCCTTTCTTCTTACTTGGTTTATGTGATCGTGAAGAATACTTGCAACCATGGTCACAAAAATTATTCATAGCATGAAGACATCTTTTGGCATGACTCAGTGTTTTCTGAAGACATACAAGACTTCCTATGCTTGATTTCGCATCATTGAACAGGCTATCCCCATTTTATTTAGTAGATAAAAGACCTTTTCTCATGCTTCACCTTTTACTCTTCACTGAGGTTTAGTCATTTGCCTGGTTAACAGCAGTAGACATTGGTTCATAGTGTGGAGCTAATTTACAAGGACCCCAAGCCCTGGGAATCTCTTCTCTCTCTTCCCTTTCACACCTGTACCAGTGAGAGAAGTGACCTAGCATCCAACTTTGCCAGGGTGGGCTAATTCAAGACCTAGACAGGAAGTTGGAGTTAGCAAACCCATTTTTCAAACTCAGTCTATAAGATGTATGTCTACATAGACCCTATCAATAATAAATCTAACATTTTCTTCTCTATTTGCTAATTTTCTTGCCTATTTCTCAATTATTTCAAAACCCTGGTAGAAAAGAGAGGGCTGCAAGTTACAGACCCAATAACATACCCTGATGCTGCCCCCACCACTCATCTCCCTGGCACATAGTAAATAGCAATTTCAGGAGTAAATAATATTATCTAATATATTCTAATATATATTATCTAATATATATCTAATATATAATGTTTATCATGTGCTAGGCACTGTTCTAAGCATTTCACATGTTTTGCTTTACTCCCATGCTGAAATCCAGGCATTTAGAACACCCACTCACCTAAACCAGCAGCAGGAGGTGCCCTACCCTTCACAGATACAGATTGTGATGTAGCAGGACCCTCCCTACTCTATGCCCAGGGAAATATCCAGGCATTCAGAGCACCCACTCGCCTGGATCAGGAGGTTGACCTGCCCAACCCTTCCCATGCAGAAATCCTAGTAGAGAGAGACTTTCCCTGCTCCAAACCCAAGTAGATCTCCAGGCATTCGGAGCAACAGCTTCTTGGATTAGCAGCCTGAGCCACTCTACCTTACCTAGACATAGACTGTGGTATAGCAAAGCCCTCCCTGCTCCACACCCAGGCAGATCTCCACACATTCAGGGCACCAGCTCACCTGAACCAGCAGCCTGAGCTGCCGCACCCTTAATGGACACAGATCACAGTGCAGCAGGGTCTTCTTTGCTCCCTGCCCAGGCAGATCTCCAGGCATTCAAAGCACCTTCTCACCTGGATCAGCCTCTTGAGTTGCCCCACCACTTTTGTGTAGAGATCTTAGTATATGGGAGCCCTCCTTCACTCCAAGCCCAGGCAGATCTCCAGGCATTGAGAGGACCCATTTTCCTGGATTAGGAGTTTAGACTGCCCCCTGTCCCCATGTGGAGAACTTGGGGCCAAGAAGGTTTCCGCTAGGCACACCTCTGGACATTTGGTGGCCATCCACCAGATTCTCCCTCAGCACTAGGGTTTGTGCCTGCAATCAGAGGACCCATAGGAGTACCTGCTCAGTCTGGCCCTGCTCAACAATGGTCACTATCCCCTTGGGGCTAAGCAAGAAGCTCAGACCACTAGGCATTTCACAAATCAGCCCACTGACTGAAGCAACAGGGAGCTTCTGCCAGTAAACAAGTATCAAGTATATACCCAGCCATGTTGGCCACAGCCAGTTCTTACCTATAAGCACCCTCTACTGGTTTGTATGTCAAACTGCACAGCCCAATACAAAACCTGCAAAAAGAATTGCATAGGGCCATAGGAGCAAAGCCAAAAGATCCTACCCAGCATTCTCTACAATTGTACCCTCTAAGGAGTGAGTGGAAGGAAGGGGGAAAAATATATTATAGAAAAAAACAGGAAAAATAAAGTATCCTACCCACAAAAAAAAAAAAAAATCACAAAAATTAAAACTGCCAGTATCTCCAGATGGGAAGGAACCAGTACAAAAATTCTGGTGGCCATGAAAATTCTGAATATAATTACCCCACCAAAGTATTACACTAGCTCTTCAGCAATGGCCCATAATGAAAATGGGACTCAGAATTTACAGATAAATAATTCAAAACATGGATTGCAAGGAAGCTCAACAAGATCCAAGCCAAGGTTGAAAATTGACACAAAGAAACTTCTAAAGCAATCGAGGAAATGAAGAAAGAAAGACATCTTTAAAAGAAATCAATCAGAGCTTCTGGAATTAAAAAACTCACTTAAGGAATTTCAAAATACAATTGAAAGCTTTATCAGTAGACCTGATCAACTAGAAGAGAGAATTTCAGAGTTTGAAGACTGGTCTTTCCAACTAATCCTATCAGAAAAAATAAAACAAAATTTTAAAAAATTAACAAAGTGTTCAAGAAATATGGTATTATGTAAAGTAACCAAACCTATGAGTCATTAGTATTTCTGACAGAAGGATAAAAAGCAGATGACCTGGAAAAGATATTAAGGAGAACAGTTGAAGAAAATTTTCCTAATCTTACAAGACAGGTAGGCATCTAGATACAAGAAATCCAGAAAATATCTATGAGATACTGTACAAAATGAACACGAGGGCATAGAAATACCAGATTGTCCAAGGTCAATGCAAGAGAAAAAGTCCTTAAAGAGAAAGGCCTAGAGAAAAAGGTCAGATCATGTGCAAAGGGAATCCCATCAGGCTAACAGCAGAAATCTTATAAGCCAGAAGAGATTGGGGGTCTACATTTAGCATTTTTCAAAAAGAGAAATTTCAACTGACAATTTCATATTCCTCCCTAACTAAGTTTCATAAGCAAAGGAGAAATAAAATCTTTTCCAGACAAGCAAATGCTAAGGGAATTCATTACCACTAGACCAGCCTTACAAGAGATTCTTAAGAGCATTCTAAACATGGAAACAAAGAACAATATCAGCTACCACAAAATACACCTAAGTACACAAAAATACACCTAAGTACATAGTCAACAGATCCTGTAAAACAACCACACAATACAAACTACAAAGCAACAAGCCAGTAACTTCATGATAGCCTCAAAGCATCACATATCAATATTAACCTTGAATGATAATAAGTCTAACAATCCAAATTAAAAGTCACAGAATGACAATTTGTATTTTTTAAAAAACCAAGATCCCTTCATCTTCTGACTTCAAGAGACCCATCTCACACATAATGACACCCATAGACTCAAAATAAATAGTTGGATAAAGATCTATTATGAAAATGGAAAACAAAAACGCAGAGGTCACTATTCTTATATCAGAAAAAAAAAAAAAAAAAAAAAAAAACAGACTTTAAACCAACAACAGTAAAAAAGGACAAAGAAGGCCTTTACACAATGATAAAGGGCTCACTTCCACAAGAAGACTTAACTGTCCTAAATATATACACACCCAACACTGGAGCACCCAGATTCATAAAACAACTACTTCTAGAAATGTGAAAAGATTTAACCACATTATAATAGTGGAGGAAGCCCTATTCAACATCCCACTTACAACTCAGACAGACATTGAGGCAGAAAATTTAAAAAGAAATTCTGGACTTAAATTTGATACTTCACCATTTGGACCTAATGGGCATCTACGGAATACTCCATCCATCAACCACAGAATATATATTCTTCTCATTTGCACACAGAACATACTTCAAGACTGACCAGATGTTCACCATAAGGCAAGTCTCTATACATTAAAAAAAAATCAAAACAATACCAACCATACTCTCAGATCACAGTAGAATAAAAATAAAAATCAATAACAAGAAAATCTCTCTAAACCACATAATTACATAGAAATTAAACAACTTGCTCCTGGATAACTTTTGGGTAAAGAACGAAATTAAGTCAGAAATCAAAAAATTATGTGAAATAAATGAAAACAGAACCACAACATACCAAAATCTTTGGGTTGCAGCAAAAGCAGTGTCAAGAGAAAAGTTTATAGTGCTAAGCACCTACCTCAAAAAGTTAGAAAGATCTCAAATTAATAATCTAAGAGCAAACCTAGAGGAACTAGAAAAACAAGAACAAACTAACCCCAAAGCTAGTAGAAGAAAATAACTAAAATCAGATCAGAACTGAACAAAATTTATACCCCAGGATTTTTACAAAGACTCCATGAAATCAAAAGGTATTTTTTGAAAGGATAAACAAGATCAATAGACCACTAGTTACATTAACAAGAGAAAGAGAAGAAGAAAATATCCACAATTAGAAATGACAAAGGTGACATACTCCACAGAAATACAAAAGATCAATACCTCTATGCACACAAACTACAAATTCTACAAGAAATTAATAATTTACTGGAAACAGTCTCCCCAGATTGAATCAGGAAGAAATTGAAACCATGAACAGACTAATATTGAGTTCTGAAATTGAATCAGCAACAAAATTCTACCAACCAAAAAAAGCCATAGACTGGATGGATTCACAGCTGAATTCTACCAGACATATAAAGAAGAGCTGGTACCAATTCTACTAAAACTATTCCAAAAAATCAATCAAAGAGGAGGGACTCATTCCCAACTTATTCTATGAAGCCGCAATTATCTTGATACCAAAATCTGGTGAAGACATGACGAAAAGAGAAAACTACAGGCCAATATCCCTGAGAGATATAGATGCAAAAATTCTCAACAAACTACTAGGAAATCAAATCTAACAGTACATCAAAAAGTTAATTGATCATGATCACCTAGGCTTAATTCCTGGGATGTAAGTTTGGTTCAACATATGCAAATTAATAAATGTAATTCACTGCATAAACAGAATTAAAAACAAAAACCATACGGTCATCTCAATAAATGTGAAAAAGCTTTCATTAAATTCTAACATCCCTTCATGATAAAAACCCTCAAGAACTTAGGCACTGAAAGAGCATACCTGAAAATAATGAGAGCCATCTACAATAAACCCACAGGCAACATCATACTAAGTGGGCGAAAACTGGAAGCATTTCCCTTGAGAACTGAAACAAGAATGTCCAGTCTTACCACTCCTATTCAACATAATACTAGAAGTACTAGCCAGAGCAATCAGGCAAGAGAGAGAAATAAAAGGCATCCAAATAAGAAAAGAAGTCAAACTATCACTCTTCACAGATGATAAGGATTTTAGAGACCTAAAAAACCCTAAAGATTCTGCCAAAAGGCTGAGGAACTGACAAACAACCTTAGTAACATTTTAAGATACAAAATCAATATACAAAAATCAGGAGCATTTTGCTGCACCAATAACATTCAAACTCAGAGCCAAATTGAGAATGCCATCCCATTCATAGTAGCCACAAAAACTAAAATAAAATACCTAAGAATAAATCTAACCAAGAAGGTGAAAGACCTCTTCAAGCAGAAGTATAAAACACTGCTAAAAGAAATCATAGATTACACAAATAAATGGAAAAAAAATTCCATGCTCATGGATTGGAATAATCAATAATGTTAAAATGTCCACAATCTCCAAAGAAATCTACAGATTCACTGCTATTTCTATCAAACTACCAATTCATTTTTCATGGAACTAGAAAAAAACTGTTCTAAAATTCATATGGAACCAAAAAAGTCCAAATAGCCAAAGCAATCCCAATGAAAAAGAAGAAAGCCAGAGGCATCACATTACCTGACTTAAAACTAGTAAGGCTACAATAACTAAAAACAGCATGGTGCTAGTACAAAACACACACATAAATAAATGCCACAGAATATAGAACCCAGAAATAAAGCTGTACACCTACAGCCATCTGATCTTCAACAAAGCCAACAAGAATAAGAAATAGGAAAAGTATTTTCTATGCAATAAATGGTGTTGGGATAGCTGGCTAACCATATGTAGAAGACTGAAACTGGACCCCTACTGTATTAATCCATTCTCACACTGCTTTAAAGAACTACCTGAGGGAAAAAAAAGGTATTGGATGTGGCAGATCGGAGGCAGAAATAGATTGCAGCTCCAACTCAAATGGACAGAGAAGCATGTGGAGGCTTGCATCGTGAATTTTAGATCCAGAACAAACGCAAGAATAAATCAGGAAAAATGAGAGGACCCAAAGACCCTCTGAAGGATGCAGGTTGCCCCTGCACAATCTGGGAGGCACACCAAATATTATGAGGGCCCAAATTGTGAAAGTGGGAAAAGGGAGGTTGTCCTCCCCCAAACACACACCCCCACTAGGGAAACTGAAAGTCTAGTTTACAGGAGAAGATTCTGACCTTACCTGGAGCTGAGTCCATTTAGAGAGCCAAGCAAAATACAGGGGTAGAAGCAGCAGCAGGAAAGGCCCTGTGAGCTCACTGGGTCCCCAAGCAGGTCATTGCTGCCTGGAATTACAGGGAACCTTTGGGAGGGTAGCCAGAAGTGTGAGGAAAGCACCAGGGAGAAGGAAATCTCCAGCTGAACTTTGTAACAATTTGAACTGCTGAGAAGCCTCCTAGCCACAGCTTGGGGGAGGGCATGAATCCCGGGTGCAGACTTTTCAGGCAGGGGAAGAACTAAAGCTGTACTTTCTGTTGCAGCTGGGAGGCAGGTTTCCTGGGGCAAATTCTCAGCCCTGCTTGCCCACTGCCTGGAAACACACTTGGTGCTGATAGGGGAGGCACAGTGGGAGTAAGACCGGCCCTTCAGATTGTGTGGGAGCTGGGTGAGGCCTGTGACTGCCAGCTTTGCCCCCACCTCCCTGACAAACAGCATGACTCAACAGAGATAGCCATAATCCTTGTAGGAACATAACTGCATTGACCTGGGAACCTCACCCCCATCCCCCACAGCAGCCGCAGCAAGACTCATCCAAGGAGAGTCTGAGCTCAGACACTCCTAGCCCTGCCCCTACTTGATGGTCCTTCCATACCCACCCTGGTAACTGAACACAAAGGGCATATACTCTTGGAAGTACTAAAGCTCCACCCTCTGCCTGTTCCTCTCCATAGTATGACAGCTGATGCTCTCCAGAAAGCACCACCTCCCAGCAGGAAGCCAACCAGCATAAAAATAGAGCATTAAATTACCAAAGTTAAGAACCCTCACAGAGCACATTACACCCACCACCACCTGCACCAGAACAGGTGCTGGTATCCACTGCTGAGAGACCCATAGAACGTTCGCATTACAGGACTCTGTGTAGACAACCACTAGTACCAGCTCAGAGCCTGGTAGACTTGCTGCATGGCTAGATCCAGAAGAGAAATAACAATCACTACATCTTGGCTCTCAGGAAGTCACATTCATAGGAAAAGGGGAAGGCACTACATGAAAGGAACACCCAGTGCGACAAAAGAATCTGAACAGCAGCCTTCAGCCCTATAATGTCACCCTGACAGAGCATACCCAAATGAGAAGGAACCAGAAAATCAACTCTGGTAATATGACAAAATAAGACTTTTTAACAGCCCCCAAAAAATTACACTAGCTCACCAGCAACTAATCCAAACCAAGAAGAAATCCCTGATTCACCTGAAAAAGAATTCAGGAGATTAGTTGTTAAGCTAATCAGGGAGGCACCAGAGAAAGGCAAAGCCCAATGCAAGGAAATCCAAAAAAGAATACAAGAAGGGAAGGAAGAAATATACAATGAAATAGATAGCATAAATAAAAAACAATCGAAACTACAGGAAACATTAGACACACTTATGGAAATGTGAAATGCCCTGGAAAATCTCAGCAATAGAACTGAACAAGAAGAAAGAAATTCAGAGGTCAAATGCAAGGTCTTCAAATTAACCCAGTCCAACAAAAACAAAGATAAAAGAATAAGAAAATGTGAACAAAGGTTCCAAGAAGTCTGGGATTATGTTAAACAACCAAATCTAAGAATAACTGGCATTCCTGAGGAAGAAAAGAAATCTAAAAGTTTGGACAACAATTATGGGAATAATCAAGGAAAACTTCCCTGGCCTTGCTAGAGACCTAGACATCCAAATACAAGAAGCACAAAAAAACACCTGGGAAATTCATTGCAAAAAGATCACTGCCTGGGCACACTGTCATCAGGTTAACTAAAGTTAAGATGAGGAAAAAATCTTAAGAGCTTTGAGACAAAAGCACCAGCTAACCTATAAAGGAAACCCATTATATTCACAGATTTCTCAGCAGAAATCCTACAAGCTAGAAGGGATTGGAGCCCTATCTTCGGCCTCCTCCAAGAAAATAATTAGCAGCCAAGAATTCTGTATCCAGAGAAATTAAGCATCATATATGAAGGAAAAATACAGTCTTTTTCAGAAAAACAAATGCTGAGAGAATTCACCACCACTACAAGAACTGCTAAAAGAAACTCTAAATCTTGGAACGAATCCTGGAAATATAACAAAACAGAACCTCTTTAAGGCATAAATCTCACAGGACCTATACAACAACAACAAAAAAAAAACCCCAAGGTACACAGGTAACAAATAGTATGATGAATGGAGTGGTACCTCACATCTCAATACTAACATTGAATGTAAATTGCCTAAATGTTCCATCTAAAAGATACAGGACTGCAGAATGGATAAGAATTCATCAACCAACTGTCTGCTGCCTTCAAGAGACTCAACTAACACATAAGGACACACGATTCACCTAAGGTAAAGGAGTGAAAAACGGCATTTCATCCAAATGGACACTAAAAGTGATCAGGAGTAGCTATTCTTATGTCAGACAAAACAAACTTTAAAGCAACAGCAGTTAAAAGGAGACAAAGAGGGACAAAGAGATAATGGTAAAAGGCCTTGTCCAACAGGAAAATATCACAATCCTAAACATATATGCACCTAACACTACAGCTCCCAAATTTACACAACAATTACTACTAGACATAGAAATTAAATAGCAACACAATAATAGTGGGGGGCTTCAATAGTCCACTGAGAGCATTAGACAGACCATCAAGACAAAAAGTCAACAAAGAACCAATGGATTTAAACTACACCTTGGAACAAGTGGACTTAACTGATATATTCAGAACATTCCATCCAACAACCACAGAAGACACATTCTATTCAACAGCACAAGGAACATTCTCCAAGACAGACCATATGATAGGGCACAAAATGATTCTCAATAAATTTTAAAAAACTAAAATTATATCAAACACTCTCAGGCTGCAGTGGAATACAACTGGAAATAAACTCCAAAAAGAACCTTCAAAACTATGCATAAACATGGAAATTAAATAACCTGCCCCTGAATGATCACTGGGTCACAAACGAAACCAAGATGGAAATAAAAATATTATTCAAACTGAAAGACAACAGGGACACAACCTATCAAAACCTCTTGGATAAAGCAAAGGCAGTGCTAAGAGGAAAGTTCATAGCCCTAAACACCTACATTAAAAAGAGTGAAAGAGTACAAACTGACAATCTAAAGTCACACTTCAAGGAACTAGAGAAATAAGAAAAAAGCAAACCCAAACCCAGCAGAAGAAAGAAAATAACCAAGATCAGAGCAGAACTAAATGAAATTGAAACAAAAAAAATACAAAAGATAAATGAAACAAAAGGCCAGTTCTTTGAAAAAATAAATAAAATTGATAGACCATTCACAAGATTAATCAAGAAAAGAAAAGAGAAAATCCAAATAACCTCAATAAAAAACAAAATGGGAGATATTACAACCGACACCACAGAAATACAAAAGATAATTCAAGGCTACTATGAACACCTTTACATGCATAAATTAGAAAACAGAGAAGAGATGGATAAATACCTGAAAAAAATACAACCCTCCTAGCTTAAATCAGAAGGAATTAGATACCCTGAACAGACTAATAACAAGCAGCAAGGTTGAAATGGTAATTTAAAAATTACCAACAAAAAAAGTCCAGGACCAAATGGATTCACAGCAGAATTCTGTCTGAAATTTGAAAGAATTGGTACTAATCCTTTGGCACTATTCCACAAGAAAGAGAAAGAGGGAACCTTCCCTAAATTATCATATGAAGCCAACATCACCATAATACCAAAACCAGGAAAGGACATACCAAAAAAGAAAACTACAGACTGATATCCCTGATGAATATAGACACTAAAATCCTTAACAAAATATGAGCTAACCAAATCCAGCAACATATCAAAAAGATAATCCACCATGATCATGTGGGTTTTATACCAGGGATACAGGGATGGTTTAACATACATAAGTCAATAAATGTGAAACACCACATAAACAGAATTAAAAACAAAAATCACATCATCATCTCAATAGATGCAGAAAAAGGATCTATCCTTGGCAAAATCCAGGATCGCTTTATCATTAAAACCCTCAGCAAAATCAGCATACAGGGACATATCTGAATGTAATAAAAGTCATCTTTGACAAACCCACAGCCAAAATAATACTGAAGAAGAAAAAAATGAAAGCATTCCCTCTGAGAACTGGAACAAGACAAAGATGCCCACTCTCACCACTCCTCTCCAACACAGTACTGGAAGTCCCAGCCAGAGCAATCAGACAAGAGAAAGAAATTAAGGGTATCCAAATTGGTAAAGAGGAAGTCAAACTGTCACTGTTTGCTGATGATATGATCATTTACCTCGAAAATCCTAAAGACTCCTCCAAAAAGTTCCTAGAACTGATAAAAGAATTCATCAAAGTTTCCAATTACAAAATTAATGTACATGAATCAGTAGCTCTTCTATACACCAACAGCGACCAAGCAGAGAATTAAATGAAGAACTCAACCCCTTTTACAATACCAGGAAAAAAAAATTCTTAGGAATATACCTAACCAAGGAAGTGAAAGACCTCTACAAGGAAAACTACAAAATACTGCTGAAAGAAATAATAGACAACACAAACAAATGAAAACACATCACATGCTCATGGATGGGTAGAATCAATGTTGTGAAAATGACCATACTGCCAGAAGCAATCAACAACTTCAATGTAATGCACATCAAAATACCACCATCATTCTTCACAGAACTAGAAAACACAATTCTAAAATTCATATGGAACCAAAAAAGAGCCCACATAGCCAAAAACTAAAGAAAAAGAACAAATCTGGAGGCATCACATTACCTGATTTCAAACTACGCTATAAGGCCATAATCACCAAAACAGCATGGTACTGGCATAAAAATAGGCATATAGACCAATGGAACAGAATCAAGAACCCAGAAATAAACCCAAATACTTATAGCCAACTGATGTCTGACAAAGCAAACAAAAACATAAAATGGGGAAAAAACACCCTTTTCAACAAATGGTGCTGGGATAATTGGCTAGCTACATGTAGAAGAATGAAACTGGATCTTCATCTCTTACCTTATACAAAAATCAACTCAAGATGGATTAAGGACTTAAATCTAAAACTTGAACCTATAAAAATTTTAGAAGATAACATTGGAAAAATCCTTCTAGACATTGGCTTCAAGCAATATTTCATGACCAAAAACCCAAAAGCAAATGCAAAAAATACAAAAATAAATGACTGGGACTTAATTAAACTGAAGAGTTTTTACACAGCAAAAGGAACAATCAGCAGAGTAAACAGACAACCCACACAGTTGGAGAAAATCTTCACAATTTATACATCTAACAAAGGAATAATATCCAGAATCTACAATGTACTCAAATCAGTAAGAAAAAGTCAAACAATCCCATTAAAAAGTCGGCTAGCAACGTGAATAGACAATTCTCATAAGAAGATATACAACTAGCCAACAAACATATGAAAAAATGCTCAGCATCACTAATGACCAGGGAAATGGAAATCAAAACCACAATGCAATCCCACCTTACTCCTGCAAGAATGGCCATAATCAAAAATCAAAAAACAGTACATGTTGGCATGGATGCAGCAAACAGGGAACATTTCTACACTGCTGGTGGGAGTGCAAACTACTACAACCATTATGGACAACTATGTGGAGATTCCTTAAAGAATGAAAAGTAGAACTACCATTTGATCCAGGAATCCCACTACTAGGTATCTACCCAGAGGAAAAGAAGTCATTATACGAAAAAGATACTTGCACATACATGTTTGTAGCAGCACAATTTGCAATTGCAAAATTGTGGAAACAACCCAAATTCCCATCAATCAACAAGTGGATAAAGAAATTGTAATATATATATACATATATATAATGAGACATACATATATATATGGTGGAATACTACTCAATCACAAACAGTAATAAATTAACGGCATTTGCAGCAACCTGGATGAAACTGGAGACTATTATTCTAAGTGAAGTAACTCGGAAATGGAAAACTAAACATTGTATGTTCTCATTGATATGTGGGAGCTAAGCTATGAAGACACAAAGCATAAGAATGATACAATGGACTTTGGGGACTTGTGGGGAAGGGTAGGAGGGGGTCAAGGGATAAAAGACCACAAATATGGTACAGTGTATACTGCTCAGGTGATGAGTGCAACAAAATTTACAAATCACCACTACAGAACTTACATAACCAAACACCACCTGTACCCTAATAACCTACAAAAATTAAAAAAAATTTTAAAAACTACCTGAGACTGGGTAATTTCTAAGAAAAGATGATTTACTGACTCACAGTTCTGCAGGCTGTACAAGAAGCATGTCTAAGAGGCCTCAGGAAACTTACAATTATGGCAGAAGCTGAAGAGGAAGTAAGCACATCTTACCATGGCAAAGCAGGAGGGGGGGCAAAGAGGGAGGTGCCACACACTTTTAAACAATCAGATCTTGTGAGAGCTCACTATCAAGAGAACAGCAACGGGGAAATCCACCCCAATGATCCAACCCACTAGGCCCCTCCCCTGAAACATGGAAATTACATTTCAACATGAGATTTGGGTGGGGACACGGAGCCAAACCATATCATTCTGCCCCTGGCCCCCTCCAAGTCTCATGTCCCATGAAAGCAGCCAGGAGGGAGGTTGTACACTGCAAAGCCACAGGGATGGAGCTGCCCAAGACCATGGGAACCCACCTCTTGCATCAGCATGACTTGGATGAGAGACACAACATCAAAGGAGATCATTTTGCAGCTTTAAGATTTGACAGTCCTGCTAGATTTCAGACTTGCATGGGCCCTATAACTCCTTTGTTTTGGTGAATTTCTCTTATTTGGAATGGCTGTATTTACCCAATACCTGTATCCCCATTGTATCTAGGAATTAACTAGCTTGCTTTCGATTTTACAGGCTCATAGATGTAAGGGATTTGCCTTGTCTCAGATGACTTTGGGCTGTGGACTTTTGGGTTAATCCTGAAATGAATTAAGACTTTGGGAAATGATGGGAAGGCATGATTGGTTTTGAAATGTGAGAACATGAGATGTGGAGGGGCCAAGGGTGGAATATGATTTGGCTGTGTACCCACCCAAATCTCAACTTGAATTGTATCTCCCAGAATTCCCAAGTGTTGTGAGAGGGACACAGGGGGAGGTAATTGAATCATGGAGGCTGGTCTTTCCCGTGCTATTCTCATGATAGTGAATCAGTCTCATGAGATCTGTTGGGTTTATCAGGGGTTTCCGTTTTTGCTTCATCCTCATTTTTCTCTTGCTGCCACCCTGTAGGAAGTGCCTTTTGCTCACACCATGATTCTGAGGCCTCCCCAGCCATGTGAAACTGTAAGCCCAATTAAGCCTCTTTTTGTTCCCAGTTTCAAGTATGTCTTTATCAGCAGCATAGAAACAAACTAATACAAGTTAGTTACTTCCAAAATACAATGGGGTTACAGGCATTGGGTAAATGCTCCCATTTCAAATGGGAGAAATTGGTCAAAACAAAGGGGCCACAGGCTCCATTTCAATACCCAGAAGGGCAGTCATTAAAGCTTTAAAATAATCTCTTCTGACTCCATGTCTCACATCCAGGGCATGTTGATGTAAGAAGTCAGCTCCCAAGGCCTTGGGCAGATCCACCCATGTGGCTCTACAGGGTACAGCCTCCACAGCTGCTTTCACTGGGTGGCATTGAGCGCCTACAGCTTTTCCAGGCACACAGTGCAAGCTGTTAGTGGATATACCATTCTAGGGTCTTGAGGATGATGGCCCTCTTCTCATAGCTCCACTAGGCAATGCCCCAGTGGGAATTCTGTGCAGGGCACTGCCCCAGTAAAAGTTCCCTATGAGGACTCCAACCCAGCAGCAAACTTCTGTCTGGACATCCAGGCATTCCCATACATCCTCTGAAATCTAGGTAGAGGCTCGCAAAATCTTGCCTTCTGTGTACTCACAGGCCTAACACAACATAGAAGCTGCCAAAGCTTGGGACTTGCATCCTCTGAAGCAATGGCCTGAGCTGTACATTGCTCTCTTTTAGTCACAGCTGGAGCTGTAGGGCATCATGTCCCATGGATGCAGAAAGAAGCTAGGCACTGGTCCTAGCCATTGAAACCATTTTTCCCTTGTAGGTTTCTGGACCTATGATGCAAGGGGTGCCACAGAGGTCACTAATAGGCCCTGGAGACATTTTCCCCATTGTCTTGGCTATTAACATTCAGCTTCTCTTTATTTATGCAAGTTTCCAATCATCTCCCACTAGCTGGCTTGAATTCCTCCCCAGAAAATGGGTTTTTCTTTTCTACCACATGGTCAGGATGCAAACTTTCCAAACTTTTATGCTATGCTTCCCTTTTAAGCAAAGTTCCAATTTCAGATTATCTTTTTGTGAATGCATATGACTGTACACTGTTAGGAACAGCCAGGTCAAATCTTGAACATTTTGCTGCTTAGGAATTTTTTCCACCAGCCTGTAATCCCAGTACTTTGGGAGGCTGAGGTGGGCAGACAACAAAGTCAGGAGTTCAATACCAGCCAGGCCAAGATGGTGAAACCCCATCTCTGCCAAAAATAAAAAAATTAGACAGGCATGGTGGTGGATGCCTGTAATCCCAGCTAGTAGGAGGCTGAGGCAGGAGAACTGCTTGAACCCAGGAGGTGGAGGTTGCAGTTAGCTGAGATCATGACACTGCACTCCAGCATGGGTGATAGAGCAAGACTCTGTCTCAAAAAAAAAAAAAAAAAAAAAAAAGAAACAAAAAGAAAAAGAGAAAAGAAATTTCTTCCACCAGATACCCTAAATCAACTCTCTCAAGTTCAAAGTTCCACATATCTCTAGGGCAGGGGCAAAATGCCAATGGTTTCTTTGCTAAAGTATAGCAAGAGTAACCTTTACTCCAGTTCCCAAGAAGTCCCAAGAAGTACCACCTCAGCTGGGACTTCATTGTCCATATAGCTGTCAGCAATTTGCTCAGAACCATTCAACAAGACTCTAGGAAGTTCTAAACTTACCCACATTTTCCTGTCTTCTTTTGAGGCCTTTAAACTGTTCTAACCTCTGCTCATTACCCAGTTCCAAAGTCACTTCCACAATTTCAGGTATCTTTATAGCAATGCTCCACTCCTGGTACCAATTTTCTGTATTAATCTGTATTAGTCTGTTCTCATACTGCTATAAAGAACTACCTGCACCTGGTAATTTCCGAAGAAAAGAGGTTTAATTAACTCACAGTTCTGCAGGCTGTACAGGAAGCATAGCTAGGAAGCCTCAGGAAACTTACAATCATAGAGGAAGGTAAAGGGGAAGCAAGCGCATCTTACCATGGAGGAGCAGGAGAGAGAGAGTGCGTAAAGGGGAAGTGCCACATACGTGTAAGTGATCATATCTCATGAGAACTTATTCACTATCACAAGAACAGCAAGGTGAACAAGTACTCCATGATCCAATCATCTCCCACTAGGCTCCTCACCTGACACAAAGGGATTACAATTCGAGATAAGATTTGGGTGGGGACACATAGGCAAAACATATCACATACCTTTCATCATATAAAAAACTTAACTCATGATGGATTAAAGATTTAAGAATAGGACTTCAAACTATAAGAATCCTAGAAGAAAACCTAGGAAATGTCATTCCGGACATAAGCTTTGGGAAAGAATTTATGACTAAGTCCTCAAAATTAATGGCAACGAAAAGAATCATCGACAAGTGGGACTTAATTAAACTAAAGAGCTTTTGCACAGCAAACTGTGTAATCCTAGCACTTTGGGAGGCTGAGCCAGGAGCACTGCTTAAGCCCAGGAATTTAGGACCGGCCTGGGCAACATAGTGAGACACCATCTTTACAAATAACAATAATAATACTAAAATAGCTAGGCAAGGTGGTGCACACCTGTCGTCCCAACTACTTGGGAAGCTGAGGTGGGAGAATTGCTTGATCTCAAGAGGTTGAGGTTTCAGTGAGCCACAATTACACCACTGCACTCTATCCTGGGTGACAGAGTGAGATCTTGTCTCAAACAAACAAACAAAAACACATACATAAACCAAAACAGAGAAGCTATCAACAGAATAAACAGATAACCTGTAGAGTGGCAAAAAAAAAAAATAGCAAAATGCATCTGGCAAGGGTCTAATATTCAGAATCTATAAGAAACTTAAACAATTGAACCAGAAAAATACAAATAGCCCTATTAAAAATGAGCCAAAATCATGAACAGATACTGCTCAAAACATGACATAGAAGCAGCCAACAAAGATGATAAAATGCTTCACATTGCCAGTCATCAGAGAAATGCAATCAAAACCACAATGAGACACTATCTCACATCCGTCGGAATGGCTGTTATTAAAAAGCCAAAAAACAACAAATGCTGGTAAGGCTGCAGAGAAAAGGGAATGCTTATATACTGTTATTGGGAATGTAAATTAGTTCAGTCACTATAGAAAGCAGTTTGAAGATTTCTCAAAGAAATTAAAACAGAACTACCACATGACCCAGAAATCCCATTACTGGTTATACATCTAAAAGAAAACAAATCATTCCACCAAAAAGACACATGCACTTGCATGTTCATTGCAGCACTATTTACAGTAGCAAAGACATGGAATCAACCTAGGTGCCACATCAATGGTGGACAGGATAATGAAAATGTAGTACATATCCACTGGGGAATAATATACTGCCATTAAAAAGAACAAAATTATATATTTTATAGCAATATGGATGCAGCTGGAGGGCATTATCCTAAGCTAATTAACCCAGGAACAGAAAACTAAATATTACATGTTCTCACTTATAAATGAGAGCTAAACACTGAGTGCTCATGGACATAAAGATGGCAACAATAGAACCTGGGTACTACAATGGGGAGGGGGAAGGAAGGGGAAAGAGATGAAAAACCTACTATTGGATTCTGTGCTCAGTACCTGAGTGATGGGATCATTATACCCCAAACCTCAGCATCACACAACATACCCAGGTAACAAATCTGCACATGTACACACGTACCCCCTGAATCTAAAATAAAAGCGGAAAACAATAAAAATTTAAAAATAAAAGGGATGGCTATAAATAATGGGAGGTAGGACAGATATAATTATCCTCACATCTCAGAATAACAAAGACAATCAGAAATGACTTGCCTGAGAAAGTATCCTTTGGTTCCGCTACTCTCCTATGATAGTGTGCTTGGAACTGCACTCAAAGCCTGTCTATACTTAGGCACACCCATGTTGAAATCAAACTGTTGTCTGTTCCTGTATCAATTAGCTTTTAGGATGATGGCCTCCACAGTCTGATTGCTTTCAAACAAGGGCATGTAATGTCTGTTTCATGGATGATCAGGACCAACCATCACCCATGCCCGGTCTCCTTGATTTCCTTGTGTTTTCTGTCCTTCAAACATATTCATTTTTATGTTTGTTCATGTCAACAAACATAAGCTTGTTCATGTCATTTTTCCAAAGAGATCCAGTGTAGTGAGTTTAACTGCTTTATCGTAAGACTTAAAAAAAAATTAAAAGGCACCTGCAAGCCTCTTGGCTCAGGACTCCAACGTTAAAACCAGTCATTTGATGAGTACCTGCTATATAGCCAGGTGCCTTAAAAGCATTCATCTTACTAAACCCTAATAATAATGACAAAATGTGGGGTTATTATCCTAATTAAACAAGAAAAGAAGCCAAATCTCTGGAAAGTCAAGTGACTTCCTTACATCTGCACAGCTACTAGGTAGCAATGTCAGGATTTGAACTCAGATCCTTCCCTTACGCTATATATCCTCTATAGTTAGCTTTATTGTCTAGATAGCCAAGGACTTGTGTTCTGATTCAATATTCCCATATTCACCAAGAGTATTCACCATATAATGCACAATATTCACGAAGTGTAACCTACAACAGTAAATAACGCAATCATTTTGCTTCATCAGATAAGTCTCATCATCCTCAATATTGTCACTGCCTAGTATCTGTCATATTGGCTAAAAGCTCAGCCACATAATTACATCATAAAACCTGATCTCATACCTGGGCTGCCTATTTTCTAAAAAGGAGACAGTCAAATCTACTTGATATTCAAACAAAGCTCAGGCATCACTTGCTCTTCTCTTGCCATTAAACCAATGTGGTTCTTATCATCAGCAAGTATCATCAAATCAGGAAAATGTGGCCCTGGCTGACAAGGAGATCCAGCTAATGAAGCTCTCAATGAGAGCTGAGTGTGCTTGGTAGACATGAAACGCAGACAGGGAAAATTGGTAGTTTAAACTAATGCTGGTAAGAGCATAAGAGCAGTTTGGTAAAATTGATTGAAATTATAAATATAAAAGTATTTAGATCCATGGAACACAAGTACAGAATTATATATTTATCAAGATATCATTCTAACATTGTTTGTGGGAACAAATGTTGGAAACCATTAAAATGTCCATCCAAAGAAAGCAAGTTAAATAAAACACAAGAAAGATCCACCATTTCTAATCCAGAATGTTTGAGGCCAATTTTGTTTTAGAATGCAGATTTTTTTTTCACTCTAGTTTAGTAACATGGTGTAACAGA
The DNA here is from genome assembly GCF_007565055.1 of Rhinopithecus roxellana. NCBI lineage: Eukaryota > Metazoa > Chordata > Mammalia > Primates > Cercopithecidae > Rhinopithecus > Rhinopithecus roxellana. The sequence continues at coordinate 162,390,314 of NC_044550.1, read as the reverse complement.
TGAGATGTACACCCATTACCAGCAGGCCTTGGAAACATCCTCTAATCAAATTTATTTGTACTTCTGAGGCATGCCACATGAACATGAAGTGGGATAACCAAAAAGCATAAACATTTTCATACCAGTTCAAATTTGTTTCCTGCCAGATGAATTTGGGTGTCAAAATTTAGAGGAAAAAAACCTAGTTTTTAGGGCTTTGGGAATTTGGGAATTGGAGTTAAGGATTGTGGACCTGTTTATTCACATAGTGGAATATTGTGAAACCAGCTAAAAATAAGTGAGGCAACTCAATATACTGATGTGGAAACTTCAATATATATTCTAAATGGTAAAAAATATATGTCAGGAAGTGTATATGGATGCTATCATTGGCATTGGCATTTTACACGCACACATATGAGCTGTACACACATAGAACTGCTCTAGAAAGACACACCAGGAACTGATTTCAGTTTTTGTCTCTGGAAATGCAAATGGGTGGCTGGGGAACAGATATGGAGAGAGAGAGAGATGCCCCTTTTCTCTATTTATACACTTTAGAATATTTGGAATTTATGTGGAGTACCTGTGTTTGCACATTAAATTGAATAATTAATATTCTCTTGACTGCCACTTGAAAGAGCTTTCCCTAAATATGCCGTTCCCCATCACTCTCTATCACATCCCATGGTTTATTTTCTTTGCAGCACTTTCTACTGGCCATGACTTCATCTTCATTTGTTTATCATTTTACTGTTGGTATACCACTTTAGAATGTAAGCTCCATGTTCGCCCAGCTTGCTAGTGAATCCCAGCATCTAGACAGTGACTGGCACAGGGGAACTATGAGAAACTATACATCCCACACTGAGAGGCAGGCTGAGGTAGAAAGTGCAGAGTAAACCATGCTTGTCCTCATAACAAAGCCTGACCTCAGTGTGCAGACAAAAGTGGCCCTACTGGTTGTCCATAAAGGACAATTTTTGAATTATTTTCCTGATTGTAAAAAGTGTAAAAGGGCTGGCCGCACTCTACTCTATGGCCCCATTATAATATCTGGCTGGGAACACTTTGAACAACACATTGTATGATGAGCCTGAGGTATTCTGAGCACCTCCCAGCCTCCTTTCTGTCCTTGAAGAATGAAATTCACACACCTGCACCTGCCTGCAGACCTCCCTGCAGCCTCCTGCCAGAACATCCTGAAAAACTCCATCCCCTCACCTGTACAACATACTGTATACTCCCCTGCTCCCTCTCCTCCTGATTCCTCCACCCAGACGTCCTTCCTGGCCATTCTCTGCTTAGTTGAACCTCACCTTCAAAGCACACCTCAAAATATTATTTCCACTATGGAGGCTTTCTAAGTCCCTCAGTTATAACCAATCCCATCCCTCAAAACCAGTCTCCTCTCCCCTAACACTCAGGCAGACAGCTCATTCTAGGAAACTTATTCCATCTGGTATTTAAGTCAGTTGTTTCCATATCTCCAGTGGACCATGAGTTTCTCCAGCACAAAGACCCTACCTAAAGGGAAAGTTCTCCCTTTATTCCCAGCACCTAAAGTGGAACTTGATACATTCTTAGAACAAAATTTATTTTAACTACATCAGAGAAGAGAGGAGAGACAATTAGAGCATTCAAAAGCAGTATTCTGTGCTGTGAAAAAAAAAAAGTAAATGCTTAGGAATCCTCATTTTTATCTTGGCCCCACCACGGATAATTCTGTAACTTCTAGTTGTTTCCTTAATATCTCCAAGCTTCCATTTCCTCAACTCTAAAATGGGCCAATAATATCTAATTTATAGGAATGAGATAGAGATTAAATTCCACTTAGCCAAGGACTTAACACAGAGTAAGGATTCCATAGAAACTGTTTCTTTAGTTTCCTTTATTACATGAAAGAAAAGATGGATCAATTAGAAAATATTTAAAAAATAAGAATGCTGATATTTACTGTTAAATTCATAATTGGGCTATACAGATATTTAACTTTTGACCTCATTCCACTACCCCCAGGTCCAGTTTTAAATTGACTAGGATAATTAACAATGGCATAGAGTAAATCCAGAGGAAGAACACTCATTCCCAGAGGTAAATCCATAATTTCTCTGAGCCTTCAGATTAAAGGCAAATCTTCTAAAATCCTATCCAGACAAACAACATGGCAAGATTTCTCTGACTCAAAAAATACAAAATGTGGGGCTGGGATATCCTACCTCAAATTCCAATTCTGTTTCTTACCTAAGCCTGGTGAAAGGATAAGGAAGACTCAGAAGCAGCAGTGCTGTAATGAAGCTGTGGCAGGTAGATTAAATGCCATCAGCATCACTGGGAGGCTGAACCTGGTTATGTGCTCCAGTGAACATATGCTATGCTTATATTGTGCTACCTGCTTTTCCACTCACCTGTCCTGTTGGTTTCTGCTCTTTTCGTTCTCAAATGCGTCCAAGAGAATTAGTTCCTTTGCAAAAGAGACTCACCAAAAAATTGAAAGACAATTACATGACCCTAACTTGCCAGGTTCTGTTTATTATGAATCCAGGAGTTGGCATGAGTTCTCACCAGCAGGAAGCATTGAGTTGCATTCTGTTAAGTCACAGGTGTCCAGTCTATGGCCATATAAGTGGAGAGACTTGACTATATGGCTTTGGAACTCTCCTTATTTGTGATATGTGTGGCATGTCACCATGCTTGCTTTGTACCCAACATTCAAGTCTAGCTTTACCTTCTTTGGGAATCTTTTGGGAATCTTTCCCTATGAGGGATACCACCCTTCTGGGGACCCCACAGCAAGGGCCATCTTTAAACATTTGCAGGATCTAGGAACTCATGTTTCAGAGGCTGTCTGCACACCACATGAAAATAAAACATATCCACATCCCATGTTTACTATAGAGTCTAATCTCCACAACCATGGATTCTACATCCTTGGGTTCAACCAACTGTGGATAGAAAAATTTACCTAATGGATGGTACTGTTTGTGCTAAACATGTACAGACTTTTTTTCTGTCATTCTCAAAACAATACAGTATAACTGATTTACATAACATTTACATTGTATTGGGTATTATAAGTAATGTAGAGATGATTTAAAGTATACAGGAAAATGTGTGTAGGTTATATGCAAATACTAAACCATTTAACATAAAGGGACATAAGCATCCTTAGACTAGGTATTTACAGGACGTCCTAGAACCAGTCCCCCATAAATACTAACGGCCAACGGTCATTATTTCATTGAAGAAAATGTTAAGAATTATAAAAATAATTCTTAATTTGTTTAGTATAAATTATTGACTTTTTTCTTACAGTTTAAGTTTTATTTTATGTGTTTATATATAATATGTATATTTTGTGTGTATATATGTACATATTGGTGTATACATGTGTATGTATATGTGTCTGTGTTGAGTTGAAGTAGAACAGCTGATGTAAAGTTTTATAAACATTTAACTTATCATTTATTCACTTGTAATTTTGCAGTTTTCTTTTTTTTCTTTTGGAGCTGCTATTTTTTCAGATATTGAACATTTACCTTCAAGCCCATTGAAAAACTCACAGGCCTCAGGCTCTCTGCTTTGAGTGCCTAATAGATAAACTGCATTAGACCACAGTCCTTTCTAGTTATATGTTGGAGTAAAGTATGTTTTCATGAAGGTCTCCCCATTGGACTCTGACTCTCTCAGGACAGGGCACCCTGATATGTTCTACACCTCTACATACAAGGGACCTCCATATAGTGGAGGCCTCAGGACACTGTTGTAGATTTGAGGGCCACTCAAAACATTTCTATTACACTCTCTGTCAGAGATCATTTCTAGTTTTCACTAGATAGAAAGCTACTAAAACAAAACAATACAAATATTCCTGTCTCCCTTTTTTCTCCTTCAGCAAAAACTTTATCATCCCAAATGCCACTTCACGGTAGACTTAAAATGTCCTTTTAAATAGGGCCAGGATGTGAAGGTTGGTACAGAAATTCAAACCTAGAATGTTTTTTTCTGAGGCTGTAACTCAGCCATGAAATTTTGCTCCAGGCAGATTTCAACAAGCTAGGTCTTAGCTGCAAGATGAATGTTTCACTTGACAACCAGAAGCTTTTTTATACTATTATTTTATATATAAAAGTCGACCAAGACTGTTCTCCCACACACTCTCTTTTGAAACTGAGTCTGACAGAACAGTCTAGAATGTCTGAACTAGTTTCCCCTCTAGAGAAGAAGACTGACTTTATTGAAAAATTACTATGTATCTAGGGGTGTCCAAGGGAAATAATGTAGTCATGGGGTCCTGGTTTCTGTTTCCGGTTGGGCAAGTAAAGCCCCTTTTTCATCTACCGTTTCTGCTTATCACTAGAGACAGAAACTAAAATCCATGGTGTATTACTCCCTTTTCATGCTGCTGATAAAGACACATCCAAGACTGGGAAATTTACAAAAGAAAGAGGTTTAACGGACTTACAGTTCCACATGGCTGGGTAAGCCTCACACTCATGGCAGAAAGCAAGGAGGAGCAAGTCACATCTCACATGGATGGCAGCAGGCAAAGAGGGAGAGTTTGTGCAGGGAAACTCCCATTTTTAAAACCATTTGATCTCATGAGACTTATTCACTATTACGAGAACAGCTAGGGAAAGGGGAAAGTCCTGCCCTCATGATTCAATTATCTCCCACTGGGTCCCTCACACAACACATGGGAATTGTGGGAGCTACAATATGAGATTTGGGTGGGGACAGAGAGCCAAACAATATTACATGGCTTCAGGCTGCTAAAAGCCTAAAACAAAACCAAACAGAACAACAACAAAATAAGGCAGGTTGGCTAAACTTGTAAAATTAGACATTGCGCTAAGTGCTTTTTATGTACATTGTTTCTCTTTTAACCTTGTACCAACCTTAACCTTAAGACGGGTAGAAAGCATTATCCCCATTTTACAGATGAAGAAACTGGGTTCAGAAAGGTTATAAATTTTGGCCAAAATCAAACATCTAAAACTAGTCAGAGACAAAATTTGGGATCAATTCTTATCATTCTATAATTGCACAAAGCTGCCTCAAGAGCTAACTGAGAAAAACAAAAGGTTAAATATATACATATTTAAAATCAGTTCTGGAAGAATTTTCCCATAAAGAAAATTAAACTCAAGTGTGCATTGAAGATACAAGTAAGAGATTCAGTTTTTGGTGATCCCATTCATTTTGCAGACAGAGTAATTCTGTTGTCATTGCAAGTATGTCTCAACTTTCCTCCCTTACCATCTTATTTCTGGATTCTTGTAACAACTCTATAGTTGTTATACATAATGATGTGCTTCCCATATGCTCCTTCAATGAGGGTCTAGTTGTCCTAGCCTGGGAGTTCTGAGGGCAGAGGCCTGCAATGATCAGCCCCTTCATAAATCTCTCAGTTGTAGAGATGCCCCAAGGTTATCTAAGTTCATACCCCTCCCCAGAAGGCCCACATGCAATGATGGACCAATGTGAGACTATGAAAAATCCAGGTCATCTTGGCTTAACTCAAGACAACTCTGAAGAGCCACTCTAGCTCTAGAGCCTTTGTGGGGTTGGATAAAATTATCAGGGATGTATCACCATTCAACTTCTCTCCCCGCCCAGTCCTGCTTCTTTCTTTTCCCTTCCACTGGTTCTCATCCCAAAGAAATGCTTTAATAAATATCCAGCCTGCTAAATTATTCCCAGAGTTGGCTTAACAACCTGTAATGTCTTTTCAGGGGAAAGGAAGAAGGAAGGAAGGAAGGAAGGAAGGAAGGAAGGAAGGAAGGAAGGAAGGAAGGAAGGAAGGAAGCAAGCAAGCAAGCGAGGGAGGGTGGGAGGGAAGGAGGGAGGGAGGGAGCGAGGAAGAGAGCAAGGGAGGAAGGAAGAGGGGAAAGGGTGGAGGAAGAAATGAAGGGAGAAATGAGGGGAGAGGAAAGGGGGAGGGGAAGGGGGAGGGGAGGGGAAGGGGCAGGGGAAAGGGGAGGGGAGAAGGAAGGGGGAGGGGAGGGGAAGGAGGAGGAGAGGGGAGAAAAGAGAAGGGAAAGGAAGAGGGAGGAAGAGAGGGAGGAAGGACAGCAAGGAGGGAGAAAGAGAAGCGAAAATAGAAGAGGGGAGGGGAGGAGGGAGAAAGGAGAGAAGGGGAAAGGAGGGGAGAAGGGAAGGGAGGGGAGGGAAGGATAAGAGAAGAGAGGGGAGTAGAGAGGAAAAGGGAGGGGAAAGAAGGGGAGGGAGGGGAAATTAAACAGAATTATTTATTCTATTTAACCAAATTGGTCTCTTCTTCCAGCATCCTCAGAAGCCTCACTGTGGTTACTATTTCCACTGATAATTAAACATTTGACAAAAGTGATGAGAATCTTAATTTGTTTACTTAGAAAGAGGATTATTCCTAGACTAAAAGAAGATACTAGGAAAAGGTAGCCATAAACATGATCTGCTGAACTGATTTTTCCCACACTGCCTACTGCTTCCCTGCCTGAAAGTTTAGTGGGGTCTATCTAGTTCTAAACATATATATCTGTATGGACCCTTTAACATAGACATTATAACAACAGACATAATGGGTTTGCTTAAAACTCATTCAAATCTGAATTGTGAAGTAAGGAGTATATACATGTATTACACTAAACAAGTACCTTGAGCAAAGTTCTTCACCCCAAACTACCAAATACCTACAGTGTGGTCTAACATTTATTTCTGATTACCACTCATAATCATATTTAGCCAGGTGTGCCAGGTAGAAGAGTATCTGACCCTGCTGACACTAGACTGCTCTACCATTTGCATTGACCAAGTTCTGCTGGTCCCTTTCCATGTCCTCATACTGCTATGTTGGTCTGTCCTGGAGCACCTTTACCTTGTTTCAAAGGCCATATTCCCAGTCGTTGCCATTTGTTTTCTGCTAGTTTCATTTATAAATCATCTTAAGCAATTGGATTAGATTACTTAGTCCACACAATGCTGCACAAATATCTGTGCATAATTGTCCCTTGGCCTGAGAATGGCTGTTCTGTGTGCATAGCCCCTGTGGTCCTCTGTGTCTGTCTCTCTGATCTGAGTGCTCTATCTTGAATGCTGTCTTTATGCTTTATGTCATACCTTTAGGCTCTGCACACATTTTACTCATGTTAATGTAATTCATTACTGAGGATCTGGGCTAAGAACAGCTCCTTTATAGAGGCAGCTGTTGTGACACTTTCTGAGCATCAACATTTGCATCCCCTGACTCCAAGAGTGTAGGGATTCTGATATTTAGGAATGTCACTCACAACCATGTGGGCTATGCTGGTTTGCATCTCCAAGAACACTGACTGTTTAATTCTTCCAATTTCTCAAGCATGAATCTTCTGCTCTTGGGACACTAAGACCTCTGCCATTTATTCTCCCATGCATTTCTACTCACTGTAAATGTGATCCTGTTGGGGCCTTAAAGAGGAGCCAATAAATAAATAGTCAACCTCTTTCCTGATTAAGTTCCAAACCAGTAGAGAAAACTAAGGAAGCAGGCAAGTTGTGTCAAAGTGAGACACTGTTAAGCTGATATTAGAGAATCTGGCTTATAACCACAGGCATTTAAACTTCCTCATACTGAATCCCAGAATTGGTCAGAATTATCTCCCAGACATAGCAATTCTGAGCCAGAGCAAACCCAGATAGTTCCTAAGAGGAAGGAAGTTTCTAAGTATTGCCAGTTTCTCCCGCTAGACTCTCTAAAGAATTTAGTTATTTCTCTCCTCCAGGGGAAGAGGCCAGGAGTGATATAGTAATGGATGTTTCTCTACATGGATTAAAAACACCAAGAATGGTCAACAGTAGTATCAAATAGCCTTTCCAGATGCATCCTATGTCCAAGACACTGTTTTAAGCCCATTACATATTTTAACCCATTTAATCCTCATGACAACCTGATGAGGTTGGTACTATTTCTAACCTCCACTTCAGCAGATGAGGCACAGAGAGAGTAATATGTTTACTCAGGGTCACTCTCCCAAAAACAGCTAGAACCAGGATTTGAACCCAAGAAGTCAGATTCCAGAAACAAGGCTCTTAACTACCAAATTATGAGTTCCAAATCTACCAAGAATACACAAGAGCTCTCCCCTAACAATTCCTTTCTCTATAGTCCAACTACACCTGCCCCTCAAGGCTAAGCACAAGCTCTAGCTTCCTGCAAATTCTCCCTGACAACGGAGTTCCTTGAGGTTCCTTCACCTATTATACCTGCAAGGCTTTGGAGCTACAAGAATAGCCTCTACTTTTAAACCTACTAATTGACAGCCTGAACACTGTAACCTTTGTTCCAGGGTGGACAGAAATCAAGGAATGCAAGGGTTAAGCCACTGAGAGATAAGGTCTGATTCATTCTAGCCTATTATTAGATAACTCCAAGTGAATGAAATGATGTAGAGAAAAATGGCTAAAAGTAGGGTCTGATTTGTATCTTGCAACTATCAATTATCTACCATCTCAGAGTATTATTATGAGTGCCTGCTCTGTGCTACGTGCTGGGCACTGTTCTAAAGCCTCAGTAGTAAGGTGGTGGAGGCGGGGGTTAGCAGAGAGTACGAGATGTAAACAAAACAATCAAGCAAGTGAATAAAACCTCCCTGACCTCAGGGACCTTACTGCCTTATCAGAAAGCCCAACTTTAATTCTATAATCACATAAGCATGCTACAGCACATTGGAGAAAGTATCAGGAAACAAACAGAAAAGTGCTAAGTGAACAAAGGGCAGAGGAAGAGATCTTGTCTAAGGAACTAGATGTCAAGAAAACTTTCCATGGGAAGCCATTTAGCCACAAGTTGAAAAATGGGTAGCCACTCACTATCATAAGATTGGTTAGAGCAGGGAGCACATTCCAAGCAGAAGGAAGAGAATGTACAAAGTCTTGGGGATGGGGGGATTATGGGACTAACAGGCAGCTTCCTGTGGCTGGTACCAAGAGGAGATGGAATTAAGCAAGGTTGAAGAGGTACACAGGCCATATGAGAGACTTTGGAACTTATTCTAAAAGCAAGAATAAGCTTTACTTCATGTTCCACTCATTCATTGATTCATCCATTCAAAAGACTTTTTTTTTTTTTTTTTTTTTTTTTTTTTTTTTGCAAAATATACCAGGCGCCAGATCTGTGATGAGTTCCATGGATATGACAGACAGGTAGGGCAGCATCCTTCTCTCTCTCTCCTTCTCAATCTGTCAGCTGAGAGATGTAGATTGGATAAGGAATAATTATAACACATTTTATTGTGATGAAGGAGGCTCGTCTCAAGTCTTAAGAAAATACAAAATGGAGTTTTCACCACATGCACTAAGAAAAACTACATAAAGAATGAAAGGAAACTATCCAGACTATTCCCAGCAGGGAGGACTTCTGTCCCAAAGAGCAAGGTGGATCAGGAAACTAAATTATGAGTGGGTACAGAGAAGAGCTGTCTATGTGTGATTTGTCAGGTAGGTGGAGATCAGAAAGAAAAAAGCCTTATATGCCATGATTGTATCTCTTTGTATTCGTCTTCTCAGGTTGTTATAACAAAATAACACAGACAAGTTGGCTTAAACAACAGAAATTTGTTTTCTCACAGTCCTGGAGGCTCAAAGACCCCAGTCAAGGTCTGGCAGGGTCAGTTTTTGGGGAGGGCTCTCTTCCTAGCTTGTGGATGGCTGCCTTCTTGCTGTGTACTCACATGGCAGAGAGAGGGAACTCTCTGGTGTCTCTTCCAATGAGATTGCTAATACTATTAAATCAAGGTCCCACCCTCATGACCTCATTTAACCTTAATTACTTCCCAAAAGCTCTATCTCAAAACACAGTCACTCTGGAGGTTAGGGGTTCAATGTGTGAATTTTAGGGAACACAATTCAGACCATAGCACTTGTAGTTAGCAAAGAGACACTGAAAGGTTTTAAGCAGAAAGTAACACAATCAAACTATTAATTTAGAAATGTCATACTGGTCACAGGGTTGAGACTAGATTACAGCACGGATGGGGACAAGACTTGAGGCAGAGAGAGGAACTACAGTATCATTTCTTCTTCTGTGTAGAAATAATAATAATACTAATGAGCATGGAGAGAAGAGGTCAGGCAGAAAGATGCTAAGGAGGGACCTCAGCAGGGATTGGTGACTCCAGGTTTTGGGCTTGGGTGATGGGACCCAAGTGACTGCTACTCATTAAGACTGGAAGCACAGGATGAACAGATTTATGAACAGAAGTGGATAAGTAATGAGTTCAGATCCGGGAATGTTGACTTTGACGCAAAGGTAGAAATGTAGACCATCTTAAAGATCCATTCTTATACATAAAGATCATCGCTGGACTTTAAAGTAAAGATAAAAACAAGAATTGTAAATTTGGTTGATTGGCCAACTAAGAAGAGAACATGAAGTGCTTAATGGATAGAGATTTACTTAAAAGTGTGTTTTTGCAAAGAATATCTTAGTCCTTAGGTCTAATCCTAATTCTTAGTTCAAGCAACATGTTCCCTTCCCATCAAAATTATCTTCCCTAAATAGTACTATCTTGATGGTCCTTATCCCAAAACACAGTCCCTTGCCTTGCTGTGTCAGAGAACCTGGAAATACTTGGTGTGGTGGGCAGAATAATGGCTCCCAAAGATGTCCAAAAAGCTTCTAAACTGGAAGCTTTTACTATCTAGCATTGCATTAACACTAAATGTAGATCAATTTCTTTCTAAAGAATAATCAATGGCTTAGTTCAGAGAAACAAAAATATAGCAGGTTTAGTGGCATATAGCCTTTGGAGAAGAAGCTTGTCTCCATTTATTATACATCTACTTCTGGGTTGCTTCTCTTTGGTTGTTATGAATCAGAACAAATCCCTAGTTAGCTAATATCCGAATTTACAGATAATCAGTGGGATCATGCATACCTTAATCTGCTAGTCAGTATGTGATATTTTATACATGAATAATTGAGACTCTGAGAGGTTAAGTAACTGCCCAAGATCACAGAATGGGAGAAATGCAGAGTAGGTTTCAAACCAGATTACTTTGTTCCAAGACCCATGCTCTTCCACTTTCCCAGAGGAATCTTCCCAGTACAATGTTTGCTCTCCTTTTGTTTAAGAAAATATCAGCTACCACTTTTCCTGTTTTAATTGTGCTTTCCTGTGCTTGGCTTGGGCCACACAGGGTGGTCACCTTTACACACTCCAATCCCTGAGCTCAAACCCTCTGGCCGGTTTCATACCCTACCCCTTCCCTGTGTTATGCCAAGTAGATTAGTTTCCTATTGCTGCTGTAACAAATCACCACAAGCCTAGCAGCTTTCGACAGCACGAATGCCTTATGTTACAGTTATGTGGGTTAGAGGTCCTACTCTGGGCTCACGGGGCTACAATCAAGATGTCAGCAGGGCTATACTCCTTCTGCAGCAGAGAACCTGCCTCCTGACCATCAGCTCTTTTTGCCTCATGGCCTTTTCCTCCATCTTCAAAGTCTGCAACATTAGGTTGAGTCCTTCCCATGCTGCCAACTCTCTGCTTCTCTAACTTCTGCCAGACTCTTCCACTTTAATAGACCCGGTGACTCTATTGCGCCCACCTGGATAATCCTGATAAGTCAGCGGATTTGTAGCCTTCATTCCACCTGCAACCTTAATTCCCTTTTTTTTGCCATATAACCTAACACATTCACAGGTTGGGGAATTGGGACGTGGACGTCTTTGGGAGCCATTATTCTGTATACCACACCAATACTTTCCAGGTTCTCTGACCCAGCAAGACGAGGGGCTGTGTTTCGGGATAAGGGCCATCAAGATAGTACTAATTAACTTCAATAGAGAATAAAAAATAAAAACAGGGAGGGGGTTGCCCCCACCTTCCTCAGGTACATAGGGTGGGTAATGTAAATGAGAAAAGGAAACCAACAGTGATAAGAAATTACTCATGTCAGGGACCAGTCAGACTCTTAGAGCCTTTGCCCACCTCTGAGGACAAACTTGGATCTCCTTCCCAGAAACTCCTATTAGCTCTCTGAATTTCATCTGGGAAGGGCCCTGCCTGCCACAGAGAAGTATATAAACTTATCGATGGATATTCAAAATGTCTCCCATAGCCCATGAAATGCCTTGGGGATGATGGATAGATAAGTAGCTTCAGAGGTATCATCTCAACCTCTTAGTACGCAGTGCTGCTCCTTCCAGCTTCTTAACACCTGTATTGGACACCCTATAATTTCACTGAAGATGTTTATAACTAAATTCCTGGATAAGGGCAACTATCAGCACATGTGTGCATGTGGGCACGACCCCAGGCTGCTCTCTTATGAAATATCTCTCCTTCTACAGCTTTCCCTTATTCTTTTTAACCCAATTTCACCCAGATACATGTACTGTGGACGGAGGGAAGGAGGGAGGATGATTGGAGTCAGGCTCTAGCAACATGCCACTTTGGGACCCTAGGCAAATTATTTCACTTCCCTGGGCCTCAGTTTTCTCATCCATAAAGTGCAGAAGATAACAACACTTACTCTATATGCTTATTATAAATATTAAATGAGATTCCATGTATGTTGTTTAGCCCAATACTTGGCACACGGTTGGTGCTAATGTCCTTTAGTTTCTGTTCTCACCACCCACAAGGTTCATGCGTCAATAATAATTAGAAAAACCCAATGACAACAAACATTGATTAGTTGTATTTATGTGCCAGGCACCATGCTAAACCCTTTGTAGGCATCATTACTTGTAAACTTATATATATCACAACCATCCAACAATATAAGTTCTCCTGTTATATCTGCTTAACAGATAGAGAAACTGAGACTCACAGAGGCTAAGTAACTTCTCCAAGGTCACAGTGAAAGGAAAGTGATTTAAACCCAGATGGGCAGAACTACAAAGCCCAAGGTCTTAGAAACAGCTAGACTTAGACATATGACCAAAAAAAGATTTTAAAAAATAAACTGAAACTTCCCATGCCTTTTTTTGGCCTTCCGCCTACAATAAGCACTCCAATTTCTGGCCACCAACCAGGTTATTTTCTCCAAGCTCTCCTACCACCTGGATTCCAAAGCCCAGAAAAGGAAGAAGCATGTTTACCTGATTAATCTGTGTGATCTCTGAGCCATCACCCATCAAAGGGCTGGCTTTGCCAGGAAGCAATTAGTGCCTAATTGACAATTGCTGGTGTCTCTGTAGCTATTCCCTAGACCTGCTGACAGCTCCCCTCAACCAGAGTATTTTATTATAAACATCTTCTCTGATGAGGGTTCCAGGGCCTGCATTCTAGGTGTGAACAAGCTGAAGGAGAGTACTGGGCTGCTAGATAGGGTAGAAGACCCCAGAGTTCTGCCTGTACTCAGCTCTGGCAGAAGCCATGTGCCTTAGTTCAGGCTGCTATAACAAATGGTCATGGACTAGGTAGTTTAAAAACCAACATTTACCCAGTCTATCCATGATGGGCATTTGGGTTGATTCCATGTCCTTGCTATTGTGCATAGTGCTGCAATGAACATACATGTGCCTGTATCTTTGTAATAGGATGATTTATATTCCTTTGGGTATATACTCAGTAATGGGATTGCTGGGTCAAATGGTATTTCTGGTTCTAGATCCTTGAGGAATTGCCACACTGTCTTCCACAATGGTTTAACTAATTTACACTGGAAATTTTTCTCTATGCCTGGTAGGTTTTCTCCAATGAACAGGGCTTTCTTGACCACATGAAATATGATGTCATTTTTAAAGGTTCATATTTTATCCTCTGTGTAATAGGTACTTTTAGTACCTCACCCATGTCCCTTGGGTCACCCTCAAGGTCACTATCTAGTTTGGCACATACTGAGGAATCCTATGCCTCTTGGCCTGAGGGTGTTCTCTGGACACAGAACATGCCCAGAACTCCTGGGGAAGACTATATGGGCTCGAGGTCAACCAGGTGTAATTGGAGGAGCAAGGAATCAACCCTTCAAACCACGAGGGAAGGGATTTGACAGATAAATCTGCCAGTTTGCTTTTCAGTAGGACAAATTAGCAGAAGTGTACTTCCAGTGGATTCTCAGTGCAGTTGAGCCCCAGTTGCCCACAGTAGGTACCCTCTCCATCAGGGGTCAACAAATATTAACCAAATCCCTCTAGACACTTGTTTTTAATAAAGTTTTATTGGAACACAGCCATGCCCATTTATTTGCATGTTGCCTATGACTGCCTTCACACTACAACAGTGGAGTCAAGTAATTGCAGCAGAGACCATATGATCCACCAAGTCAAAAATATTTACTATCTGGGTCTTTACAGAGAACATGTGCTTGTCCCTGCTCTAGAGGAAGCATACTTTATTGATTTCCTTTTCTTCCCTGACTCACTTCTCCACTTCTTTGTATTCCTTACTGGGAGTACCCGCCTCCCAAATAAGCTACCTACACCCAAATCCCTGGGTTGGAGTTGGCTTTTGGAAGGACCAAAACTCAGATGCTCTGTTAGAGCAACTCCATCTCAAAAGCCAACACAGTACCTGGCATGCAGCAGGCTCTCAAATATTTGTTGTATAAATGAATGGATGGAAAGTAGAAAGAAGTTACATCAGGTCACAAATTAAAGAACCTTGTTAATGGGGATAGCATTGCTAAGAGGGACCCTAGGATCAGGTAGAAAAACAGAGCTTTAATATGCAGGTACCGCTTCTCTGCCCACTGAACACTTCCGCCTTCTGAAATCCCAGTATCACCACATCATAAATAAACTTGACTCCTGCAGGAACATTCTCTGAAAGGGTAAATACTCCGTATAAGATTAGGCATGTAGAACATAAGCTCTCATTCTGGGCCTTGGAACAGGTACTTCGATAAATTTGTTACCTAAGTAAATTAAGATATTGAAAGTAAAGGGGGTAGGGTGCAGAGAGAAGAAAGTTATGGAGCCGTCCTGCACTTAGGGGTACCTATGTCTGGTAGAGTTATCTTGTTTTACCCTCTTGTCAGCTCCTTGTAATAGGTAAAAATATGTTTAAAAACAAAGGCATATCATAGGACTGGGACTTGAAGCCAGGCATATTCTTTCCACCATAAGTGGGCCCCTTCCCAGGTTTCCTGAGCATCTCTTGTGTGCTGCTCACAGCACTCGGCATTTTCTCATTCTTTGCCAACGTGAAGGCTTTGTCTATTTTGAGGCAGAGGCACCCTGCCTCGCAAATTCAGGAAATGGCATCTCACTTCAGATTCAAGGGTCGGACAGCCACTTTTGTATTCCAGGAAATGTGACAGGCATTGACGTAGCTGTGAGGATGAACCCTGTGGACCTCCTACAACAGGGAACATAACTGATCTTGGACTCAGCTATTGTACCTGAAATCCATCACTACATTTATGCCTGAGTACCCCCCTACAACACAGGCTACCCCCACAATGACTCACTGCATCAAAGACACCAAAACTGACCCATTCCCGAGAGACACGGAACTCCAGGACATCTTTGTTGGTCAACTGAAGCTCGAGGACTTCCCAAAGGCTTTGTCAACCCTTCTGTAGACTAAACAATAGTCTGGGATGCTTCCACCAACTTCCTCTCCCTCTCCCCTTCACTGGGGTCAGAGTTACACTGCCTCTGAGGCTCTCCCAGCCTTTCCAAACTCCTGACCTATTTCCTTTCTCACAGGCGTTTCTTCTAATAACATCTTAACATGTCTTATCCCACTTTGGTGTCCACTTATTGATGGACCTAAGCCAATGCAGGCGGTTCACTGAAGTCTCACAATTTTAATCTCTAGTTTTTAAATAAAGCCCCAAGAAATAGACTAGCCTACAGTCAAATAGCCAAATACAAAAGACCTAGTGCTTAAATTTAGAGTCTCCTGACTCCAAAACGTGCATTCTCTGCACTTGCTTACCTCCTAGAATTGGCTGTTTCATTCTCACACAGAAATTTTCACAGAGAGTAAGAGGCATCAGGCACTTCTGCGTTACTCTCAAAAATCATGGAGACTAAGAAGATATACAACACTTGAGTTAATATTAGAGAGTAAAAAGACACTATGAGGAGCTTACAGGTGTGCTGATGGCATGATTCAACAAGGAGGAGAGAAAGACCCACAGCACTAATTAAGGCAGGAAGGCACAGAGACAGAGATGCTTGAAACCATTTTGGACATTCTAGTTAGCAAGAAACTGTGAAAGAATCTATACAACTGATGGAAAAGAAAGAAAGACATAAAACACCATTTTCAAAAATGCAATACAGGGAAAACGAAGTAAAATCAGTCAGATTTAGAGTAGCATATCTGGTGAGGGTTTCAGGACTTTTGTAAACCTGGTAACTTTGTCCTACACTTCATAACCAAGCAAGGTGAGGGTGGGATGGCAATGCCAGAGGTAACATAGAGAACCCTTTCTATGTGGTCAGTGAAGAGCCACTTCCCTGAGCTCCCTCAACTGATTGTGCTCAACCCCTCCCACCCTGTCTCATCCCCAAGGTTTCTGGGAGCCCGCAATTACAGGGTTAATGCCTGGCATAACAGAACGCATCTAAGAATCCAGTCCTAACTCCTTGACCAGAATCTACTCTGATTGGTCCAATGCCCATATAAACTGTCTAACAGATCATCTTCCCCAGGCAACCCTTACTGGCCCTTCAGTGGGGTCACCAGTCCCTCTCTCTGCCCCCATCCCGTAGCTTCTCTGCTTATTTCCATCACAGTCTACATCAGGCTGTATTGCCTACAAACTAAGAGTGTGTGCCCACTCACACAGGTACTACATCTTTGGGTCACTAGTGCAGTGTTTGGCACACAGTAGGGGCTCAATAAACCCCAGTTCGATGGTTGAATGCACAGATGGAGGAGGGCTGGATGCATCATGAGAGAGAAAAAATTGTTTGTACTCTGAACAGCATAACCAAGGTGTTCTCTGAAGTGACTATATCATATTTGAATGTATCTTTTATACTTGATCAAATATAAAACTCTTTCCAATACACCTGACGTCTGGCTATGCCCTACCAGCTGTGTGTCTAAGAGCCAAGGGCTTAACCTTATCTAAGCTGCACTGAATCTATGGTGTGACCTAGACAGTAGAAGGCAGCTCATTCATGGGATCACTAACAAACACACAGTGTAGCCGCAAAAGACAGATCATGGCTAAACTGCCACTCCATTGATTTGAGATGGGATTTGCTGAGTCCTTGAGCCAGAAATATTTTATTCATTCCATTACTTTATCCTTAGAAGAATTCTGTGAGGCAGTTATTATTGTTTTGCAGATGAAGAAAGCAGGGGGCTTGGCACATCTTTTCCAAGAAGATACAGTTAATAAGAGGCATGGTAATAATTCAAAACCTACCCTTTGTCTCCTAATTCAAAGTAAACAGCTTTCTAACCTAACTCCCAAACCAGGTCTCCTGACTCAGGGCCATGGTCTCCTTCTCTCTGAGATTTAGAACCAGGTAGCTCAGGTTGTCTCAATGTTCCCTAAGAGGATGTAGAGTTGCAATTGTGGGTCTGTAGAAAGGATAGAAAAAAAGAGAACAGGATGATTCTAGGGGATGCTTCCCAAGCACCCTGCACTGGGGGGAAAAAAAAAAAAAAAGCTACTTGCATCTTGCTTAATGCCCAATACAAATAAATACACCAAAACATGTCCCTTCCAGCATAGAGGCACTCAGCCTTCAGAGATACAAGACTATAGTTCCCTGAACACTGGGAAATGCCTTGCTCATCTTTCTATCTCAAGCGTTGGGCACAATGATTTTCTATGGACTTAAACTGAAGTATGTATCTAAGCCAGTGCTTCTAAACTTAAGGACATTTTAAAAAATAATATTAAGGAGGTGGGAAGAGGGGAAAATACTTTGGAAATTAAACTGGGTACAAAGTGAGTATGATGAGATTTAAGAAAGAAAAATTAAAGGAGCTGAACTGGAGAACTTGACTAGCAGACAAAACACAAGGACCAAGAGTGTACAAATATTTGAAAGGTGCTCCCTAGAGCAGGAAACATCATATAGTATGATTGTTAATATGGTATATAGTGAGAGTAACTTGGGGAAAATGGTCTAGAGGTAGGAAATGAGCATGCAAGGCAAGCAGGGTCTATGGACAAGCTGATGTAGGGAGATGGTATGGGATGGGGAATTTAGAATTCCAAGGCTCCAGAATTAGCTCTTGATGGCTTTGGGCAAGCCACCACACTCATCTGTTCATCCATCTACCTACTATGACTTGAGCACTAGTTATGTACCAGGAACTCTGCACAAAGCCAATCCAAGCTACCTGCCCTAGTGAAACTCACCATCTTCCAGAGAGGAAAAAATGTTAACAAGGTTGAGTTTTACAATGGGAGCTGCAAGAGGGGATCTGTCTTGGTTTATGACACAGGGAAGTCTCCCTGAGGACAGATAACCTGAGACTAAAAGAAAGAGAAGGCGCTGGCCACTGAAGACAGAGGTGGAGAGCATTCCAGGAAGAGGGAGAAGCATGTGACATGGGAGGGCAGTAGGAGAGTTAAGGAGCCTCCAGAACACTGGAAGAAGTTTGGAGTGGGAGAGGGAGGTTGGCAAGGCATTATTCAAGAGAGGAATAGGCAAGAGCCAGCAAGAACTGCCCACGTATGCCAGGAACCTTCAGAGCAATAGGGAGCTACTGAAGGGTGAGGAACCAGGGAGGAACAAGATCCTAGCTGCATTCTAGAAAGGTCCTCGTGGCAGATGGGTATAGAAAGGATTGGATTGGTGAGAATGGGTTCAGGAAGAGCAGGCTGAAAGCTGTTGAGCAGTCTCTGAAAATGTAATGAGAAAAGCCTTCCTCAAACAGTGACACATGACCTGTGCATTAAAGGAAGAGGAGAAAACTGTGAAGGGAAATCCTGGCAGATGCATGACCTAGGCAAAGACAGAGGCACAGAGTCCAGGAACAGCAATAACTTCTTGTGGCTGCAGTGTGGCATGAGTGAGCAGGAGTGACAGGGGCCGGTCATGAAACCCCACATATGTTAAGCCAAAGGACAGAGACTTTCTCCTAAAATCCAGTAGACTGGAGCAGTTTAGGGCAGAGGTTTGGGATCAGAACAACCAGGGTTCAAATCCCAGCCCTACCGCAGCCTGTGTACTGGTGGTCAGTAAGCTTACAGTTGAGTCTCACTTCCATCATCTATAAAGTGGTGACACTGTAAGCAGCAAAAGATAAGTGCCCCGTGAGCAGTCATGGAAGCCGTGGGGCTGCATTCTGGGCACTCTTTGGACACTACATAGAACACACTCTTGTTTTCTTCCCCAGAGAGCCCTGGAGAGATTAACCTTGGACCTGTCCAAAGGGGATTTTTTTTTTCTGAGAGGGAGTCTCGTTTTGTTGCCCAGGCTGGAGTGCAGTGGCTGGATCTCAGTTCACTGCAAGCTCCGCCTCCCGGGTTCACGCCATTCTCCTGCCTCAGCCTCCCGAGTAGCTGGGACTACAGGCGCCCGCCACCTCGCCCGGCTAGGTTTTTTTTTTTTGTATTTTTTAGTAGAGACAGGGTTTCGCTGTGTTAGCCAGGATGGTCTCGATCTCTTGACTAGTGATCCGCCCGTCTCAGCCTCCCAAAGTGCTGGGATTACAGGCTTGAGCCACCGCGCCCGGCCCCAAAGGGTTTAGGTTAGACAAGACACCCAAAGGCTCAAGTCATGTGAAAATGTAGTTTTTTCCATAACAGAACCAACCACTGTGGAGCCTCCACTGGACCTCTGATCCTCTGCCCCATGTGTTCTTGAATGTAAAGTGCCTCGATGTCTCCTACGTGGAAGAACCTGCCTCTTCATCCCCAAGTACCATCCTGTATCCTGTCAATGCATGCCATTGCCTTCCCGGGAATGAGGCTTCCCATTTCAACAGCTTCTTCCTTTCCCAGGCCTTACTGAAGACAGCACTCTCACCTGACCCTCCCATTCCCTGAACCAGGCTAGGGCAGCTATGACCCAGAGAAATTAAAGTTGTGCAATTTGTTTTTGGCCTCCAGCAAGTCTTGACTGGGCCCCCGGATGGACACAGCATGCCTGCCCTCTGAACCAATACATGTCCCACTTCACTGCACGTCCTGCAGCCTGTGGCCTGATCTGTTTATTCCATTTGCCAGCTAAGTCCCATGGTGTAGAGCCAGATGTAGAACTCAAACCACTGTAATCAAAGCCCATTTCTACTTGACAGCTGTGTCACCTTGGCAAGGTAACCTTTTTTTTTTTAATCTGCAATACAGGTATAATAATGGCATTTTCTTCGTGAGATACTTGTGAGGGTCAAATGAATTAAAGTATGTAAAGTGCTCAGTAATAACAAAGTATTTGCGACAATGATGATGATGGATCTGGGAGCTGCTAAGAGTTGAGGAAACCTCATTCTCCTTCCCTTCTTTTTTTTTTTTTTTCTGAGACGGAATTTCACTCTTGTTACCCAGGCTGGACTGCAATGACGCTATCTCAGCTCACTGCAACCTCCACCTCCTAGGTTCAAGCAATTCTCCTGCCTTAGACTCCCAAGTAGCTGGGATTACAGGCATGTGCCACCACGCTCAGCTAATTTTTTTTTCTTTTGTATTTTTAGTAGAGATAGGGTTTCTCCATGTTGGTCAGGCTGGCCTCAAACTCCCAGCCTCAGGTGATCCTCCCACCTTGGCCTCCCAAAGTGCTGGAATTATAGGCATGAGCCACCGCTCCTGGCCTCTCCTTCTTTAAAGTTTTGTAGGCTACACAGGGAGCCCCTCACCTTGTCATGTTTCACACATGCTGGAAACACCCCACCTGAGACCTCTACCATCTACCATCAGGCTAGTGCTCAGGGCACATTTCTATAAGACAGGCATCTGTGACAAGCTTTCCCACCCCCTGGGAAGACTGGGATATTATCGCAGAAACACTGAACTTTGTCTGACCTCCTAATCTTCTAGTAAGAACACCCAGAGAGGGGCAGTGACTAGCCTGAGGTCACACAGCTAACAGGTGACAAAGCCTGGTCCACAATCCATGGTAATTGATGAGTCCTACCCATGCTGTGCAACAAGTCTGTGGTGAAGGGAACCACAAACTTACTAACATTCACTGAGGACCTACTATACGCCAAGCCTAGAAACAGGGGCTTTACATTCATGAACCCATCTCACCTTCACAGGAACTCCAGGAAGTGGATGTCACTATTCCCATTTTATAAGTGAGAAAATAATCACAAAGGTTGTAAACCCATACTGGCGTGTGCTGTGGGCAAGACTCTTTAAAGTGTGTGCGTGTGTGTGCGTGTGTACGTGCATGCTCATTTGGTCCTCATAACACTCTGAAGAATACTGTACCTCCTCAACTCTGAGAAGGTACAATATTGTTCCCATTTTATGCATGTGGAAACTGAGGCACAGAACACTAAGTAGCTTGGCCAAATCACAGAGTTGGTAAGTAGGTCCCAGAGACGGTCTTGCTGAAGTTTCATACCTTGCCCCACATAGAACAAGAACTCAAAGTCAAGCCCAGATGATCCTGGAAGTCACAGTCTTCCATTACCCACACTCCTTCCTGGCCCTTCCTGGGTGCCTGGCTGTATTCCAGCCCCTGTGGGAGGCCAGCAGCTGACACACCTGGCATTTCTAGGGGCTTCCCTGAGTCGCTGAGCCAAGCAAAGTAGCACTAACAATCTTGCCAGACTGGGGGCTGCTTTGTGCAGCTAGAAGTGTGTGCACTGGGGATTAAGAGAAGACAGCAGGCCAGGCGTGGCTCACACCTATAACCCTAGCACTTTGGGAAGGCCGAGGCAGGTAGATCACGAGGTCAGGAGTTTGAGACCAGCCTGACCAACATGGTGAAATCCCATCTCTATTAAAAAAAAAAAAAAAAATAGCCAGGAGTGCTGGCACGCACCTGTAATCCTAGCTACTCAGGAAGTGAGGCAGGAGAATTGCTTAAACCCAGGAGGTGGAGGTTGCAGTGAGCCGAGATCATGCCACTGCATTCCAGCCTGGCAGCCTGTATGACACAGCGAGACTCCATCTCAAAAAACAAAACAAAAAAAAAAAAAAAGAGAGAGAGAAGAGAGCATGATTTTTTTCTTTCTGGCTCCTGACCAAGGCATTGAAATTTGCAGAATAACTGCTAGATGGGTTACTGCATCTCTGAGCACTCCAATTACCAGCCTCTAGAAGCCCAGTTCCCGTTCCAAACCCAGAGCAACTCACAGCAAATGTTATCGTCGCTCACACCGCAGGTCACTTCAATTTCTGAGCAGGTACACATTCTAATGGCAGGTGCTCTTTCCCCCTTTCCTTACCCTTTCTCTCCTGTTTTTCATAGAGCTGAGCTCTGTGAAATGAGTGGCTGCTGCCAATCCTGCCCACAGTCCTGAACACCCTCCGTTCTGCACAATGGCAAGGAACAATGGTTCTGCTATTAGCAGAGGCCACCATGCAGCTGGCATGGCGACGGAACCTCTGCAGTAGACCCACACGCTGCCCTGCTGCTGGCCAGCTCCCCCATGTGCCAGCAGCTCTCAAGCACAGCATCTCTTTAGAATTAAAGCCCCCCCCGAGTCTGCAAGCCCACTCTGTCCTAAGAAAGGCTTTCTTCTCCCCTGGTGCCAGGTCCTTCACCTCTACACTTGAGAGACCTCAGATGCAAGTCCCTGGCCTGAAATGAGATGAGAAGGAAGAAGGCTCCTTCTTATTTTTTTCTTTCTTTCTTTTTTTTTTTTTCTTTTTCTTTTTTTTTTTTTTTTGAGAGAAAGTCTCACTCTATCACCCAGGCTGGAGTGCAGTGGTGCAATCTTGGCTCACTGCAACTTCTGCCTTCCAGGTTCAAGCAATGATCCTTCTCAGCCTCCCAAGTAGCTTAGATTACAGGCGTGCACCACCATGCCAGGCTAATTTTTGTATTTTTTTGTAGAGGCAGGGTTTTTTGCCATGTTGGCCAGGCTGGTCTCAAACTCCTGGCTCCAAGTAATCCACCCGCCTCAACCTCCCAAAGTGCTGGGATTACAAGTGTGAGCCACTGCCCCCAGCCAATTTTATTTTTAAAAAATAACTCTGGCCGAGGCAGGTGGATCACCTGAGGTCAGGAGTTTGAGACCAGCCTGACCAACATGGTGAAACCCTGTCTATACTAAAAATACAAAAACTAGCTGGGCGTGGTGGCATGCGTCTGTAGTTCCCAGCTACTCAGGAGGCTGAGGCAAGAGAATCGCTTGAACCTGGGAGACGGAGGTTGCAGTGAGCCAAGACTGCACCACTGCACCGCAGCCGGGGTGACAGAGTGAGGCTCCATCTCAAATAAATAAATAAACAAACAAACAAACAAATAAATTTGGGCACATCTACTGCTTGTGCCTACAACCCTGGTTGAAAGAACATCAATGAAAACATCTCTGTTCTTGCCCTCTTATCCGGCAAAGGAGGAATGAAGCAGGGAGGGGATCCACAGAAGCACAAAGACAGCACAAGACACTCTTACATTTGTCTACAGGGAAACAGAAAAAGCAGTGTGAATCAGAAGCTACAATAGGAGTCAAGAAAGCATGCAAAACTTAGTGTGGGAGTGCATATCTAGATGGCAGCCTGTTTTATAAAGTTCTACTGGAACACAGTCACTCCTATTCATTTAGATATTGTCCATGCCTGTTCTTGCCTTACAGTGGCAAAGCTATAAGACCATACGCCTTGAAAGCTGAAATAATTTGCTACCTGGCTCTTTACAGAAAAATTTCCCTGACCCCCCCAGTCTACTATATTCCTGGCCCCACTGAGTAATTTATACATTTAATTCTATTGATTCATCACAGCCATTCTTATACTGTGGGTATTATCAATTCCTTTGCAGCTGCAGTCTTGGAGAAGTAAAGTCGCTGTTCCCAGGTCACATAAAAGTTAAGAAAAGTATTTGGATTTGACCCAAAAGCACTGACCTTCCTTCACACCTGTGAGCTGGGACTTGTGCTCTACCTCTGAGTGAGAGGATTCCAAAGAACAGCGAGGAGTTATGGAAAACATCAGTGAGGACGCATGGCTCAGGTGAAGGCAGAGGGGCAGGAGTGAACACAGCCAATAGCAGAGGGGATGTTAAGAGAGAATGTCAGAATTTCAGAGCTTGATGGAGCCTTTGAGATCAAGCTCATCATACTACAGGAGGATAGACTGGAGACCAGAGAAGCAGAGGAATGGGCCCAAGGTCACACAGGGACAGAGGCCTCATGGTGAGCAAAACACCCTAAGAGACTTTGCAGGGTCTGGGTGCTTCTGGCCATGCCAAGCAGGCCTCCTATCAGTTGTCCTGTGTTCACTCTGGGCTGATCGCAGCCCCAGGGAGCACCAAAGCCATGAGTACCGTCAGGCTCTTTGAAGTCATAATCAAACCAATTGTGAACTTGCTGTTTGTTTTAACTACAAGCCTTCATGTGACTGCAGTTTTTGTTTGACCAGGTGTAGAGAAAGGGCACAGGACTGGAAACCATCTAACCTAGAATCCTGTTTGTCACTGGCTCCATGTGTGACCTTCAGCAAGTCACTGAAACCCTCTGGTTCCAATCTCCAGCTCTATCGTATGGGGGGTGCTGGGATAAACGACACTTTCCTATCAGTTCAAATATTTCAAATAATAATTAATGAATATTTACAAAAAAAATTAAGCTGACAAGAAAGTGTTTATCCCAGCTGATATTCATTAAATAAGAGGAATGAAAACAGAAATCATTAAGGAACCCAAAGAGAACTCACCAGTTGATTGGCCATCGTGTGTGTGTGTGTGAGACAGTCTCACTCTGTTGCCCAGGCTGTAGTGCAGTGGCACGATGTCGGTTCACTGCAATCTCCACCTCCGGGGATCAAGCAATTCTCATGCCTCAGCCTCCCAACTAGCTGGGACTACAGGCACACCTCACCATGCTTGGTTAATTTTTGTATTTTTAGTAGAGACAGGGTTTTGCTATATTGCCCAGGCTGGTCTCAAACTCCTGACCTCAGGTGATCCACCCGCATCGGCCTCTCAAAGTGCTGGATTACAGGTGTGAGCCACCGTGCCAAGCTGGCCATCCCTTTTTTCAGTCATACTTCATCTCACAAAATCAAGAAAGAATTACTTGAATTTCTGAGACAGAATATCTGTAACTAGAATTCAGGCATTTATTTCACCAAAAATATTCATTGAGTTTAATTTTTGCCTGGATTTGAGCTTTATGCTCAAATTCCTGAATTCTAGTTACAGACAAATGTAAAGATTGGAGCTCACAGCTATGAGTAAAACAGGAGTAACTAGACAGTGCAATGCAGTGTGACAAATGCCATTCATGAGAGGCAGTCAAGAACAGCTACGCCCGGTGTGGCTTTAGAGCCAGCCTCCCTGGGTTCAAAATCTGACTACACCACTAATTATCTGTCCAGCCTTAGACAAGTTCTGTAACTTCCTCGTGCCAGATGTCCTCATCTGTAAAACAGAGATAAAAATAGTACCTGTCTCAGGGTGGTTGTGGAGGATCAATTGAGCTAATCCTTGTACAGCTCTTAGAAATGTGCCTGCACAAATGAAGCATTTTGTGAACACTGGCTATTATGATGATGATGAAGATTTACATGGTGACAAAGGAGAAAAAAGAAAAGGCACCTACATGATCCAAAGGCACCTACATGATCCAGGCCTCCAGGGCTCAGGGGATGTAAGCAGCAGAGGCTTCTTCTTAAGGGAAGGAGCATCAAAACCAAGGCTCACAGGAGCAGCAAGAGTCAAGTTGAAGGGTGGAGAGTGGGGTTGAGAAAGTTTCCCAGGCATGGGCAGGGGGTGTGCAATAACCCAGAAACAAAGGTGAATGGAAGTTTCGGGGAAACCATAAAGAATGCTGGCAGGTTAGGCTGGGGAGAAAAGCCTCAATCTGATAACCACCCTCTCCCACTTCTACTCTGGAACTAGAGATGTATAACTCATCATACAACTTCTCTGTAGAGCTATGTGATAAAATCTGGGGGAATCCCACCCCTGCCTTAGAGGCTGTGTCACACTGGAAATTGGGACTCAAGTTGGCATTTGGTCAGGCAGGAGACTTGCCAGAAGTTGCCAGGGGCAGAAGAGCCCGGGACAAGTGCTGGCTGTATGAAGTGAGGCTCACCCAGGGAAGTCAAGCACTGCTGCAAAAATTGAAAAGGCTGCAGGAGCTAGAGCTGAAAACAAAGCCAAGAGGGCCCAAGGGCAGCCAAGTAAACATGGGAAGAGAAAACGGAGAGAGAGTAAGAGTGGAAAATAAGCAACAATGTTCCAGACAAGAGCCTGAAGAGGGATGGAATGCCAGCATCCTACTTGCACAGGCCCAATCACAAGGTGTCCAGATAGCCCAGCCTGGTGAACCAGATGGCCAAGAGTCTGGACAGATAAGAAGCACCCCTATGCACTATAGTATAGAGTCATGGGGGGTAGTCTGTGCAGGGGCTAGCAGGGGGATGATCTCTATATAGACCTTTGAGTGTGCTTAAATATTGCCCTCTCTCCATGGGGCTGGGACCATTCCCACCCTCATCACCCCAAGGAGCCCATTGGGGAGTATTAGGAGAGACACAACTTTCAACAGCCACAGCTCTAGAGACAGAAAGTCTGCAGTCACCAGAGCCCTCTATCTCATATACAAGTAAGCAGGGACAATAATAGAACTCTTGCAGGGTATTGCATGAACCCACATAAAGTACTTAAAACCAGTGCTTGAAGCATAGTTCTAATGATTTTACTTTATTTATTCATTTAAGAAAATGTATTGAAGTCTACTTCTAGGCTCCATGTTGGTTGCTTAGAATACAAAGCTGAGGTCGGGCATGGTGACTCACGCCTATAATCCCAGCACTTTGGGAGACTGAGGCGGGTGGATCACTTGAGTTCAGGAGTTTGAGAGCAGCCTGGTCAACGTGGTAAAACCCTGTCTCTACTATAAATACAAAAATTAACTGCGTGTGGTGGCATGTGCTTGTAATCCCAGCTACTCGGGAGGCTGAGGCAGGAGAATTGCTTGAACCCAGAAGGAAGAGGTTGCAGTGAGCCGAGACTGAGCCACTGCACTCCATCCTGGGCAACAAGAGCAAGACTCCATCTCGAAAAAAAATAAAAATAAGAATACAAAGCAGATAAATATGGCATGATCCCTGGACTCAAAGTGCCTGTAATCTAGTAAGTAAGTAAGGCAAGCAGGCAGATGAGCACGAAACAGAGTTATAGTGGCTGTTACAGGGAGAAGCCGGGGATGCAGAGGGAGTCCCTGCAAGACTGAGGAAGGGCAAACAGGTATGGAACAAAAAGATAGATGATAAATACAGAATTACATATCCTAATCTCTAACACCTCTAAGGGTGGCCCAGGGAGGGAGGAGAAACAAATGACAACAAAAA
This sequence comes from Rhinopithecus roxellana, assembly GCF_007565055.1. NCBI lineage: Eukaryota > Metazoa > Chordata > Mammalia > Primates > Cercopithecidae > Rhinopithecus > Rhinopithecus roxellana. The sequence goes on along the minus strand of NC_044550.1, from coordinate 162,363,032 downwards.
CAAGAACCATGAACATAAGGTGGTAACACTGCCTTGAGAAGACACAGGCCCGCCCTCTTGCCAAGTCTATTATCTGCCTACTACAGAAGACACTGTCCTCCATGAAGAAACAGAAAAAGATGCCAATGTCCCACACTTGGAACAAATATATACATCAGCCAAGATCATGCCACTGTACTCCAGCCTGGGTGACAGAGTGAGACTTTGTCTCAAAAAAAAAAAAAAAAAAAAAGGAAACAAGACTATGCTGCAGGCCCACATTCATATTTGACTTGCTCACCTAATGATGTGCTGTAAGTATTTTGAGTTGCTATTATTTATTCCCACATGTCTGATAGCTTTTCCCAGAAAGGTGATTCAGCCTGGCTTTTGAACTAAAGATTGGGAATTGAACCAGCAGGAATGGAAAGGGTCAAGAAAATTATGCTTGAAGTTTTACTCAGACAGACTGAGCTCTGGGATGAGGACACTTTGAAGCCTTGAAGATACTGACTCTTCTCCAGCCATCAGGCAGGCTGAACTGGAAAAGGCAGCAGGACTAGCCCCGGGAGCAGTCACATAGGAGGAGCCATAGTGGTTTAGAAAACAAACCAAGGCCGGGCGCGGTGGCTCAAGCCTGTAATCCCAGCACTTTGGGAGGCCGAGACGGGCGGATCACGAGGTCAGGAGATCGAGACCATCCTGGCTAACACGGTGAAACCCTGTCTCTACTAAAAAAAATACAAAAACTAGCCAGGCGAGGTGGCAGGCGCCTGTAGTCCCAGCTCCTCGGGAGGCTGAGGCAGAAGAACGGCGGGAACCCGGGAGGCGGAGCTTGCAGTGAGCTGAGATCCGGCCACTGCACTCCAGTCCGGGCGACAGAGCGAGACTCCACCTCAAAAAAAAAAAAAAAAAAAAGAAAAAGAAAACAAACCAAACACTCAGGTCTACAGTTCCTGGGAGCCAGCTGATGTCAGAGCCTCTGAGACCACCCCCAGCTGCTCCCCATTTGGCCAGCCCGACAAGTTAGACTGGTTTATCCTGTACAGCTACTGTATGGCAATGCCAGACACTATTCCCAAACTCATTGCCAGGCACCTCCCGCAAACTCACTGCACTAATAGTGAAGGGGACCCTATTTCTAAAATCTGGCAAAGGCTCTCTATGAATTGACCAGGATAGGAACTGACAGAAGTTTGCTCTGAAGTGAGTAGAGAGATAAGGCTCTGTGGGCCACTTACAGTCTCTGCCACATGTTCTTCTTTGTGTGGTTTTTTTAAATAATCATTTTTAAAAATTCTCCTTAGTTCAGGTCACAGGTCAGAGCATATGGACTCCTAGGCAAGAACTTCTCTTTTTATTAAAAAATAAAATAAAATAGAGATCCTGGCCTGGCGTGGTGGCTCACGCCTGTAATCCCAGCACTTTGGGAGGCCGAGGCCGGTGGATCATGAGGTCAGGAGATCCAGACCATCCTGGCTAACACGGTGAAACCCTGTTTCTACTAAAAATACAAAAAAATTAGCTGGGCGTGGTGGCGGGTGCCTGTAGTTCCAGCTACTCGGGAGGCTGAGGCAGGAGAACGGAGTGAACCTGGGAGGCGGAGCTTGCAGTGAGCAGAGATCGTGCCACTGCACTCCAGCCTGGGCAACAGAGTGGAGACTCCATCTCAAAAAAGAAATAGAGATGCTGAGAGTTGTTCTGAAATTGCTGAGATGTGCTATGTCAAATCTAGTCCAGTCTTCATGACATCCTGAGAATAATCAGTACAGGGAATTAAACACTCCATGGGGGAGACTCCAGTTCCCCTCAGCAGCCATGAGAGTGCCCAGGAGTCCCATTAGGTTCTTCTGGAACTCACAACTCTTATAAAGTTTAAGAAGATGCCTTCCCAGAATCACAAAAGGCTAACTATTGCATTCAGCACATGATTTGCGACAATGATGAACTACAGGAAAAGAATTCCAGGAAGATCCATGGTTTCCTCTATTGTCATACTTACCAGAAGCACAAACACAAGACACATTTCCTTGACTTAGAGAACTCTGAATTGCATTATATGGGGAACTTTAACCAAGAGCTAGTGAGTATAAGAGGAGGCTGACTATCCAAACAGACAATGGCCCAACTCGGCGTAAACACAGAACTCTGACCCACAACTGGTAACCTGTCTAGAAAACCAATCCATTATCCACAGTAACAAACCCAGGAAGCCAGCCTGCTGTCTATAATCAGATGTGCAGAAGTCAGGTTAGCAGTAACTGGTAATCTCTAGTCATTTGTCCTGGAAGCCAAACATAACCCCTGTCAGTCAATCCATAATGGCCAAGATTTTATTAATAACTGCCAGGCTTCCTAATTGTTGTCCTCACTTCCAGCTTAGGACCAACCAGCGAAAACTAAATATTCACCCTTAATTGATCAGATGGGATGCCCTGCTTTGACTTAGCCCATGTTCAGATTTCCCAGGCCAACAGCCTCCACCCAGGGCACACCTGAGCCCTTCCCTTCTTTCCACTACAAATCCTTCCCACTCCCCTGCCTGCCTTGGAGTCTGGCACATGATGGTGGCTGACTCCCTTCCTGTAGCAAGCTCTGAATAAATAACCTTCCTTTGTTCTCATGTGGTTAGTCTTCACTTATTTTCACAAGGTTATGACTCTTTTCTCTACTTTATCTATTTTTATCATAAAACTTCACCAACTTTAGTGCCACTAATTCAGGATTACATAGAATTTAAAAGTAGACAATAAATCAGGGCCTCTCTAATTTGTCACACTAAAGCTATAAATAAGGAAAGTAAAGCACAGAAATGTTTGATCCAATGTTCCATCTATGACATTAGGCTGCCTGCCTGGAAGTAGGATACTTTCCTACCAGGCTGGACTGAAGCTCTTTCTCTGTGAAATAGAACACAGATTCCAATGAAGTGGATGAGTGACATTTGTGTACACTATGTGTACACTATCACAGTAGATATAAAAAGACATACACACAAATGTATATATTATAATATGATGAGGAAACTTGAAAATAAGTTAAAGAGACCCCCACATACACAAAGATTTAGGAAATTATATAAGATGCCATTTCCAAAGTGCATTCCACTATTAAATGCATCTAGAAGATGGTGGGTATGCCAAGTTCAACAAGATTTTTGTTCTAAGATGTCCCAGAGCATTTAATTTTCAAAGGGGGAGAAATTGTAAATGTACTTCCAAACATAATTGATTCTAGAACTCATTCTGAGCAAAGCATCTTTTGACTTCAGGATATAGAAATTATATCTTGAAAAACGCTGTTGTAGGAGATTATCTAAGATGTTTAGTGACATTTTTGAACTCTTACTGAAAGGAAGTAACTAAGGCAAAAAAATTTAAAAAAAGTCACTTCATTAGTAATGTCTAAGTATGTTCCAGGCATTATGCAAAGTTATATTCTCTCACAGTATCCCCACGAGTTGGGTATGATTTTTATGCCTGGTACACCAATGAGGAAAGGCAGGGACCAAGAGGTTGAGCAACTTGCCCAAGAGTTGCTTTCCCCAAGAAAAGTTCACTAATGATCCGGCCTTCACTACATTGGCCTCAGGGGGTGCCACTTCCCCTTTACGCTGTGGTCCTAGGACAGAGGGCCCTTTCACCTCTGTGTGTATAACTAAGGCAGGACGTGAATGTGATTCCTAAAAGGTTTTACCAACGGAGAGTTAACATCAGCCAAATATACATAAAGGATCTTCAGGTTCTAAATATTTGAACTTTTAAAATGGCTAAGACTGGTTTGGTTAAATATTTGAACTTGTAAAATGACTAAGAGTGGTCTGTTATGAGCTAAATTGTGTTCCTCCAAATATATATATTGAAACCCTAACTCCCAATATAACTGTAGTTGGAGATAGCATCCTTAGGAATTAATTAAGGTTAATTGAGGACTTAAGGGTGAGGCCCTAATTTACCTCTCCCCGTCTTTTCTTTCTCTTTCTCCATTTCTTCCTCTGCCATGTGAAGATACAGCAAGAAGTCAGCTGTCTGCAAGTCAGGAAAAGAGCCTTCACCAAAACTGAGTGTGTTGGAATCTTGATCTTCAACTTCCCCCAGCCTCCAAAACTGTGAGAAAATGTATTTCTGTTTCTTAAGACACCTGGTTTATGTATTTTTTTATGGTATCCTAAGATAACCATAAGAAAGTCCTAACCCCCAGTACCTCAGAATGTGACTGTGTTTGGTGAGGGAGCTTTTAAAGAAGTAATTAAATTAAAATGAAGTTGTTAGGGTAGACCTTAATGCAATCTGACCGGTGTCTTTATAAGAAGAGGAGATTAGGACACACACACACAAATACCAAGGGTGAGCAGGACAGAGGGACTGCTAGGTGAAGGCAGCAAGAGGGCTGCCATTTGCAAGAGGCCTCAGAGGAAAACAGTCCTGCCGGCACCTTGATCTTGGACTTCCAGCTTCCTGAACTGTGAGAAAACACATTTCTGGTGCATAAACCACCCAGTCTGTGCTATTTTGTTATGGCAGCTCTAGCAAACTAATACAGAGTCAGAATCATCCAATTCAAATCCCAGTACCTTCACTTATTCCATATGTGACTTGAGAAAAGTCATTTGATTATTCTGAGCCTCAATCTTTTTGTCTGCAAAACTGGAATAACAGTAGCATCCAGTGATCTTTTAAATTCGCTGTGAAGTTGATGAGACCACTTCAGATCACTGATCACAGTGCTTGGTATAATAGTAGTAGAGTGCTCAACTAGGTGTGAGCTTCCATTACCATTGGTATTCATGCCCAAGTCACAGAGTCTGTCTCTGTCTCCTGCTGCTTGAGAGTGACCTCATAGGTACCTAGGTGCTTCAAGTGCAGGTCAAGAAGGGAATACAAAAGTAAACCTATTGTCCATGTAAGCCACTCACCCCTTTTGTGGTTCCTGACCAAAGATCTGCCAGCCCAGATGGTTGACACTGGGAACATAAAAATGTTTCCCGCCACCGTCAGGGTATGTTTAACCTTGACCTTGCAGCCCATTGTCTTAGTCATTTTCTGCAGCTATAATAGAATATTAAAGACTGAATAATTAATAAAGGATGAAACTTTATTTGGTTCGCAATTCTGGATGCTGGGAAGTCTAAGAGCATGGCACTGGCATCTGCTGAGAGTCATCCCACAGTGTAAGGGAAGTGAAGGAAGGGGACAGAGAAGGGAAGTTGGACCAAACTCACTCTTTTTATCAGGAGCCTACTCCCCCAATAACCAACCACTCCCACGATAATGACAATCATCTCTTCAGAGCCCTAATGGCCTAATCTCACCTTTCAAAGACTCTACCTCTTAGTATTGTTACAATGACAACTAAGTTTCCAACACATGAATGTTTGTGGACGCTTTCAAACTATAGCATTCTGCATTCTGCCCTTGTTCCCTAAAATTCATGCCCTTCTTCTCACAGGCAAAATATATTCATTTCATTCTAATAGCCACCAAAGTCTTAACTCATTCTAGTGCCATCTCAAAAGTTCAAAGCTCAGAGTCTCATCTAAATTAAATACGGGTGAAACTCAAGGCATAATTCATTCTGACACAAATTCCCTCCAGCTGTGAACCTGTGAAATGAAGCAAGATATCTACCTCCAAAATATAGTGGTTGAATAGGGATAGGACAGACATTGCCATTTCAAAAGGGAGAAACTGGCAAGAAAAGAAGGGTAGGTGGTTCTAAGTAAGTACAAAACCCAACGGGGAAAACAAAATTAAGTCTTAAAGTTGGAGAATAATCTCCTTTGACTCCTGAATCCTGAACACACTGGAGCATGGGTTGGGACCTATGCAGTTTGCCTATGCTGCTCTTACTGGTTGGAGTCTCATGCCTGAAGCTCTCTCAGATTGGCACTTCACACTGGTAACTCTACAGGTCTGAGGTCTCAGGAATGATCCCAGTTCCACCACTCCACTACATGTTTCCCTAATGGAGACCATCTGCAGCTGCTCCAACCCCACGTTTCCATTGGCAATGCCCTAGTAGTGGCTCTCTGCAGTGCCTCCACCCCTCTGTCAGGTGAATACCACACGGTATAAGAGGAAGTGTGAATGCTACTCCTTTGGGAGTGGCAGCCTGAGCCACATCAGGGGCCACTTGAGCCCTGGCTTGGGTAGCTGAGAAGCGCTGTGCTGAAATGCAGAGTGTAGAGCTCTGAGGCAGTCCTGGGCAATGAATCTGTGGAGGGCACCCCAAGCTCATCCCCTGAAACCATTCTGCCCTCCTAGAGCACTAGGACTGTGATAGGAAGGCAACCTCAAAAATTTTTGTAATGAATTCCGGGTCCTCCTCCCATTGTCTTCATGAGTAGCACCTGGCTTTCTTCCACTGAGAGAAATCTCTTTAGCAAATGTTCACTTGGCCACATCCTTAGTATTCTCTCCTGAACACATTTTTTTTTCACTCTTTACATGGCCAGGTTACAAATTTTCCAAATCTTTCCATTATGTTTCTCTTTTAAATATAAATTTTGCCTTTAAGTAGTTTACTTACTATCACATCTGTGTGGTTAAAAATAGTCATGCAGCAGCCTGAATGCTTTGTTGCTTAGATATTTCTTCCACTAGATATCCTAGTTGATCACTCTTAAGTTCCACATTCTATAAAGTCCTAGGTCACAGTCACAATTCTGCCAACGTCTTTCCTACTTTGTAAAAAGGATGGCTTTTATCCCAGTTTCCAATACCTCATTTCCCATATGAGACCTCAACAAAATGGCCTTTACTGCCCCTATTTCTACCAACATTCTGGTCATGACCACTTAAGTAATCTCTAAGAAGACTCAAACTTTCCCTAAAGCTCTTCTCTTCTTCTGAACCCTCAACAAAATCACCCTTAACTCTCTGTTCATGGCAATGCAGACTTTTTCTAGCCTCTGCCCATTATCCGGTTTTAGATTTTTGTTATAGCAACAACCCCCTCCTGGTACCAATTTTGTCTTAGTCTGTTTTCTGTTGTTATAACATAGTACCACAGACTGGGTAATTTATAAAGAACTGAAGTTTATTTGGTTATAGTTCTGGAGACTGACAAGCCCAAGAGCATGGCCCTGGCATCATGGCCTAATCACTTCTTAAAGACCACACCTCTTACTACTATTACAGTAGCAACTAAATTTCCATTATGTTCAAACCACAGCACTCACACATATCAAGATGTCTTCATGCTTGCCACAATGAGAGAAGGCTTGGTAAAATGTAGGGAGGTACTTGGCTTCCTGTAAGCTTAATAAAACACCAGTTTTATTTTATTAAAGTGAGTCCTCAAATAACTGCCAGTTAGTAGCATTTTAAAAAAACTTATCTGGGCCATATAATAAGTTACACTGTCATTTCTCTCTTGTATGCTCAGAGTTTAATCTGTCACTTGATAGTTGTAAAAGAGCAAATGAAGAGGTACCTGTAGGATTTCCAGTATTTACTAGTGTCTGTGTGACTCGCTCCAGGCTTCATGCTTTCATAGCTCTATTTCTGATTCTTTTATCTCACAAATGAAAGAAGGGAGGCCAAGAAAGATGTTCTACCTTAGTCACATCTAAAGGGTAAATCCATTGACCAGTTTTGAGGGATGTCTGATAGATGTCGAAAATCCTAAAATTGTCTAGCTATTATTGAGGGCCAGGAACTCTAGCTTGGTTAGTCCTCTCAAATAATTTTCAGAGTAGGTTAGCATCTCATTAAGGAGTAGAGTTTGAGTATGTCGTGAAAGTGTGTTTATGGAAGGCCAAACACTAGTAAAATAATTTTCATCTTGTTTGTGATAGCTAATATTTCATCAGTGCATACTATTTACCAGACAGGGTCTTTCATTTGTGGTATAAATATTTATCAAATACCAGTTATGTGCTAAACAACAAGACAAAGCAAATGCTCTGCTTTCATGGTACTTACATACTGGTCAGGGAGACAAACAATAAACAAAACAAATAATAAGTAAATTAAAAGTTATAGAATAATAAAGGTTAGAGAGAAATAAGTCATTGAACAGGACTAATACATGCTAGATACAGGGGTGTGAAGGGGTGCAATTTGAAATAGAGACCAGGGAAGACTTCCCTGAGAAGCTGACATTTGAGCAACATTTGATAGAGAAGCTAAGGATATTTACCTTATAACCACTATCTCATTTAATCCACTGGAAGACTAAATATTACGATTTCCCCCATTTATATATATATATATATATATATATATATATATATATATATATACACATATATAAATATATATATATAAAAATATATAAATATATATATAAATATATATATATAAATATATAAAATATATATATATAAAAATATATAAATATATATATATATAAATAATCTAAATTTATATTTAGATCAAAAAAGATTTATGAAGAATTGGTTCATATGATTGTGGAGACTGGAAAGTCCCAAGATCTCCAGGTAGAGTCGGGTGAGTCAAAAAGCTAGAGACCCAGGAGAGCCGAAGGGGAGTTCTAGTTCAAAGGCCAGCCAGCTCAAAATTCAGGAAGAGTCAATGTTTCAGTTTAAATTTAAAGCAGAAAAATGTGTCACTTACTGGGGGAAAAACTGGATGAGGCCTACTCACACTGGGAAGACAATCTGCTTTACTCAGTCAACTGACTCAAATGTTAATCTCATCCAAAATTATCAGGACAGAAACACCCAGAATAATGTTTGACCAAATATCTGGGCATCCCATGGCCCAGTCAAGTTGATACATACAATTAACCATCACGGCTATAAACTCTCACTGCACAGTGGTACCTTAGTCTGTTTTACGTTGCCATAGCAGAATGCCACAGACTGGGTAGTTTATAATGAAAAGAAAACTATTTATTATAGTTCTGGAGGCTGGGGAGTCTACAGTTGAGGAGGCTGCATCTAGCAAGGGCCTTCTTGCTTCTTCATCCTATGGTAGAAGGCGGAAGAGCAAGCAAGCATGCGGAAGAGCAAGCAGCCATGTGCAAGAGCAAACTCGCTTTTATAACAAACCCACTTGCAAGATAACTAGCCTACTCCTGTTATAACATTAATCCATTTATGCAGCAGAGTCCTCATGACCTAATCACCTCTTAAGTACCACCTCCCAGCACTGTGTCAATCAGGGTTAGGTTTCCAACACATGAATATATTCAAACCATAGCAAGTAGTTAAAAGCTAGGATGGGAGGGGATAGGGATGGGATAGGGATGGGATAGGGTGGGGGTGGGGGTGGGGGTGGGGGTGGGGGTGGGGGTGGGGATGGCATGGCATGGCATCACCAGAGAGAGCTGGATTGAAAACTTGACTCCACCTTTTTCTACCTTGTGTGATTTAAGACAAATGATTATACTCTCTGACCTTTGGTTTCCTCATCTGTAAGGTGGGAATAGTCATGCCTGCCTCCAAGGGATACTGGGAGAATTATAAAAGCTCATGTGTAAAGTGGCTAACACAGTATCAAGACCAGAGTCAACAGTATGAGTGCTGAGTGCACTCTCCCCCCATGGAAGGGAACTGTGCTAGACACGTCCCCAGATGCTGGCTCATTGCACATGCTACTTTAGGGTTTCTCTTTGGAAATGCTTTTATTCTCAACCAGGCTAATTAGCCGGATTTCTGAGACCCTGAGCCTCATGGGGTTTTTCAGATTGCTTTTCACTCTTTGGAGGCCCAGAAACACCATAGCCCAAAAAAACAAAGGATTCTTGCCAGATGGTTGGGGTGGCACAAGAAACCTGGGTACTCCACTTAGGATGGAGTCATTCAAGGATTGAGAAAACTACAGGCCTCAGGCTCAGTTTTAAGGTTCTGATCAAAATAAGATGAATACTTTGCTGGAATCTCACAAATAGGCCAGCCCTGAATCAAAGCTCCTCAGCCCTAGTTTTGATTTTGTCAAATGTCCCCAGAATAAGATATGCAATTCCCTCTTTCTTGTCTCCTTGACAGAGAGGAGAGTGGATGTATCCCTGGGCCCCTTTCTCCACCTTCATTGGGGTAGAAATGAAGTTCATTTCCTCTCATTTGTGCTACTTATTATAGAAATTTCTGCTTATGAGTTTTCCACACAGAACCAGGCAGAGGCATGGCTCAATCACTTAGCCGTCTGACCTTGTTGGGTAAGTTGCTTTACTTTCTCAATCTTAGTTCATTTATATAGTATTATTAATATATACCTCTCAAGGCTTCATTCATAAGTGGAATTTATTGACTTCCTACCGTGTCCTAGACACAGGAATGATCTTAACAGCTCTGAGGAGGGACAGCTTCACAGGCATGCAATCTCTGCAGTTGCATGGGGCCCTGGGCTCAGAAAGGCCATCTTGAAATTCTTAATAACTTTTGAAGAAAGGGCTCCACATTTTCACCTAGCACTAGGCCCTGCAAATTTTGCAGTTAGCCATGGCTGTAAGAGATAGGAATTGCCCTTATACTCCTTTTATAGATGAAAAACTTGTGATGCAAAAAGGTTCAGCAACTTGTCCAAGGTCATACAGCTAGCAAGTAGCACAAGAAGAAGTTTCTTTCTGATCCATGCTTTTAAATGCTTCTGGATAGTGCCTTCCTGGTGAGAGAATTTAATTAAAAGCCATTACTCTGTGCTTTATAACTCCAAGTGGCTTTCATCCCATGCCATTCTCACTTCCTATCACCCAAACAATCTTTATCTTCATGCTGATGACTCTTAGCCCAGCAGCTTTTAAGAAATGATTCCCATGCTGCAGATGCATACAATTCTTGAATATAGTGCCTAGGAGGCCTGCCACAGTTAAGTGAAAGTCACTGCCCTGTCAGTTAGGTTGAGGCAGGATCTCCTTTAAGGGAGCAGAGTTGGGGTATCAATGCCTGCTATCAGTCAGCAGGGAAAGTAACAAGACATCAGAAAGTAGAAGGAGCCTCCAGTTTCTGGGACAGTCTCCGTCCTGGAAGAGACTCATCTATTTCTTTTTCTTTTCCTTATTATTTTAAGCAATTAAATTTTTTTGAGACAGGGTCTTGCTCTGTCATCCAGGTTGGAGTGTGTGATGGGACCATCATGGCTCACTGTAGCCTCTAACTCCTAGGCTGAAGCAATCCTCCTGCCTTAGCCTCCTGCGTTAGTCCCGAGTAGCTGGGACTACAGGCATTTGCCATCACGCCTGGCTAATTGTTTTTCACTTTTTATAGAGAAGGGGTCTTGTTGCCCAAGCTGGTCTCAAACTCCTTGTCTCAAGAGATCCTCCTGCCTCAGCCTCCCAAACTACTGGGATTACAGGTATGAGCCACCATGCCTAGCCTCTCTGTTTCTTGACTACAGAATAATCAAGATGATCTCAGGCCTATTTGCAGGGATTGGGAGTGAGCAGAAAGTTGGGGGTGTGGTGTGTGAATTGTGAGAAACCCCCTCCAGGAAGCAACAGGACTAGAAAGCCAAGGCAAGATAAGTGACTATAAAAGGGCCCTGGGACAGTGCACCATGCATCTGGGGGTACAGGGCAAGTCTCCTAAGACAGAGTTAGAAATAGATCAAGACTTGGCTTGTGAATCTTGACCCAAGACAGGGACAAGGGCTATGGCAGGAGCAAAAATCTGTGCCTCTTAGACTTGATTTCATCCTTCCTTTTATTTTTCCCCTTTGTTTTGCCTCTGTATTTGGTGTTGCTAGTTGTTATTTTGTACATAAGTATATGCCTAAAGAACCAGGAGAATGGACCTATGACTTTGCTTGGGCCAGACTTTGAAAGGAGGGAGGGGAGCATATGCCCAGGTAACATTTTGCAGTGTGTGGTGGTGGCAGTTGAAATAGAATTCAGGGAGGACAAGAAGAAAGCAGTGGTCAAGAGGAAGAGGTAAGTCCTTTAGATGACTTGGATGTCCCCTGGAGCGGTGGGGCTTTTTAATGTGCATGGTAATCACCAGGACATTTCCCTGTTAAAAGGCAGACCCTGATTCAGTAGGTCTGAGTGAGGCCTGAGACTCTGCCCTCTAGCAAGCTCCCAGATGAGGCTGACACTGCTGGTCCACGGACTGGAGCTGCAGATTGGAGCTGCAGAGCCCTAGGAAAGGGCCAGTCCCTTAGACATGGGGCCACCATTCAGATCGGTTTTACTGTGGAGATTCAAACAAGAGAAAAAAATGCCAACAGGCTATTTTCAGGGAAGAACGCGTCCCTTCAAACAAAGACTAAAAGCTCTTGGGGTTATCACTACAAAGAGAATGGCTAGGAGGAAAGAGAAGTCGAATATCTTCATTGACAGGTTACATTTCTTTTTCGTGAAGGTCAGTATGATCTGAGGAATGATCGAAAGCCCCAGCTGTGTCTCATATCCCTCCCACATTACCGGGGTGTCTGAAATTCCCACCATCAGGAAAAATGACTGTATTTTACTAGGACACCATTTCCTCAAGAACGTTCCACTCAGAACAGTTGTTCTAAGGTATTAACTATACAAAAAATAAGAGTTCTGTGATGAAATTAATTAGGACAACATTGATGCAAATAAAGTGGAAAATGATTCTTTATAGCAAGACTCTTCAGAGCATGTCCAGTGCTAACATACACTGGGAATAGCTAAGATAGGAACCAAACTGCCACAGTATTGCCTAACCTTGTTTGATTGCAGAACTCTCTTTGTTTCTGTTTCTCTCTAGCTCCCTTCCTTTCTTCCTTTACTAGCAATTAAATAAGTGTCAATTACATCAACAAAATGCTGAAGGTGGGAAGATTCCTTATTTGTTTCAACAGAGACTTATCTTTTTAGCATTCAATATTCACAGCCGGGTAGTGACATAAACACTCACATACTTCCAATGTGAATTTAAATGGGTATCAGCCTTTTAAAAAGTTCTTTGGAAGTATGAAGGAAAAACAACAAAAAAATTTATAAACTTTAAGATAATATATTAACTTATGTGATTCTAGATTTAGATTTTTTAATTACCACAAATATAAAATTTTTCCAACAAAGCTTTGGAAATGTTTAAAATTATCTATGAGGGTATCACTCAGTTTAACACACTCATTTGTCATATGAAGTCATCACAAATGTCCATGGAATAATACGGAAGTGTGCTTATGTTATTTTGCTATATCAATTGCAAAAAGTGGCTGCCATTCTTCAGTCTTCCCTCTATCCATGACCTTTGCAAATGACTGGGGAGCCCCATCCCATCCAGAGGTGGTGTCTACTTCCCCACGCTGGAATCCAGGCTGGCCTTGTAACTTGCATTGGCAAAATGTGGCAGTGACACTGTGCCAGTTCTGAACCTCAGCATCTTGTGGTTCTGTTTCCTCTCCTGAAATCTTGCTACTGCTATGTACACACCTCCAGGCTGGCCTCTTAGGGGATGAGAGACCGAGGATAGGAATGCTGTGAACCCACCAGCAAGTGAGAGAACCCAGCCAAGGTTGCAGAACCATTAGCAAGCCCCGCTGAAACTAGAGTGACTATGGAACCTTCCAGCTAACCCCTGAACTCATTTGCAATCATAAATTGTCATTGTTTTAATAGGTGGCAATAGATAACTGATAGAGTTATGATGCAATTTAAAAGAAAAAAAATCACAAGTAAAATATGTCAATTAATGTGAAATTGTTGTAATTATGACCAAAAGAAAAATGACATGCATGAAAATGAGATGAATTGTTTTATGACAGCAAGCTTATTAAAATATTGACATATTTTTATCTCTCTACATTTCTGCATTTCCAAATTTTCTTTGATGAGCATGCATTACCGTCATCATGTTTGCATATTATACAGTTTATTGAGCAATAATAACTCAGGAGTCTTAGAGATAGTTGGTATCTGCCACATACTTTAGTATCTAGACTAGTCCAAAGTATGTGTTTTAAAAAATCATAAAACTCCTTATAATCTGTAAGGTGTTATAGTTTTTACTATGGTGCCTACTTCCATAATTGTTGAGCACTCTAATAAGATGCTACACTTTCTGCTCCAAAATTGGTAGAGTTTTTACATTTTATTTTAAGAATGTATTACCCTAAAAAGCTAACAAATTGATTATCCAAGGATTTGAACAAACTTCCTTATCATTAAGTAATATATATGGCAATAATAAGCACAAGCCCTCTGTGTGTCACACAGCAACTTCTCAGGCTAAATAGAGCTGAGCTTTCATCTTGAATGGCAGCTTTGGAAAAAGGATCATGCACAGAGCAACCCTTGAACTGTTTACAAAGACAGTAATGTGAGGAGCACACCCTCCCAAGATAAAAGCTGCTTTATGGTATATAAAGAAAGTCCTTTGAAAGTATTGCTAAAATTGAAGAGAAGACTTTGTACTTCAACAACTTTCATGCAAGCATCTGAAAACATTTTACTGACATATACCTTTAATCTGCACAGCTGCCTGAGGGTAAGTAACAAGTTTTACTATCCCCATTTTATAGGTCGAAAATCCAAGGTAGAAAGGTACCAGAAAGTGACGCATGCTAGTTTATTTGGTTGCAAATAACGTAAAAAATTGGCCAATCAGGCAATAATAATTTATATTACATAAATATATTTATATAAGATATAATTATATATAATATATAGTATTGTATCTTATATTTAAAATGACAAAATTAAAAATAAAAATAAATGTGTGTGTATATATAAAGGACATAGGAAAGCACGTGGCTATGAAAGAAGGAAGTTGGGCAACTCGAGGGCTCTAGGTTCTAGCAATCGAGTCTCTTCAGGGTGCTGGTGTCTGGATGAAGCTGTTTCAGCCATGTGTCACTCCATTCAAAACAAATTGTAGAGAGAGAATGCGTGAGCACCAGAGTTGGGTCACAGACCAATTCTATGAGCGTTGTACACTATGGTTGAGGAGTAACTCCCCAGGAGAAAGAAAGTCAATGTCAGGTAGACACAAAACTATGCATATTTTAGAATGAATGAAATGTAAAAGGAAGTTCTTTACAACTTTTGCCTGGTTATCACTTATTACTCAGCCCTTTTCAGAACCAACCAGAAGTTTCTAGAACCAGGAAAGAAGGGAGCAGTGTCTTTGAGCCTAGCCCATGGTCTGGCACAGAGTTAGTTCAATAAAAGAACACTGAATAACTGAATGAATGCATGAACCACTTGGCATCTGTGCAGTCCTGAACGAAATAATGATAATTCGAAATAATTCATTACTCTTCAAATCTGAGGCCTCTTGTGCCTCAGTGTTCTTACCAGTTAAAAGGGAATAGGTAATAATAATTCTATCTTGTAGGGTTGTTATAAGGATTAATGGAGATAATATTAATAAAGCATTTAGAGTAATCCTGGCACACAGGAAGATACTATTTGTTAGCTGCTATCATCATCATCTTTATATTATCATTAATCTTGTTAAGGAGCACTGTATATTTAACATCAATAATTTCTCATTCATGGTTGCCAATTACCCTCAGCACAATCAGAGTTGGTTGTGCTGAGTTGTGCAGAGTTAGTTTTTCTCATATAATGAATAATGAAATGAAGCTCAAGGAATTTAAGTTATCAGCTCAAGGTCTGTCACCTACTAGATGTCATCTTCCACTGCTTATCTCTAAGGACTATCTTCTTTTTCTTACAATGTGTTACTTCCCAAAATAAAAGGTAAAGAGTGTAGCCAAAAACAGTGAACTTGCAATGGTGGAATTCCAGGCATGTAGAAGGAAATGTCTCTCCTGGTGATCCACAATCCATCTTGAACAGGAAATCTTGCTGACTATGAGCTCCATTCATGATATACCTAAGTATTTTCCCCACTAAACTTCGAGTTCCTTCAGAGTAGAGAGGTGCTCTCCCAGCACCAAGTGTGGTTCCTGGCATTTGGTAAGTATAATGCATGTACTATGCAGCCAAGATACTCTACAGGAGAAAAACATTAAAAAGTTTTCAAAATATGTCTATGGTTTGTATCCTATGGAGAGTTATCTTTCCTTCTCCCTTTTTGAGATCTCTTTTTCCTCCTTAAGGAAGGAGATCCCTTTTCCTCCTTAAGGAAAGAAGAAATATTTATTTGGCTTTTTAAATGTTAATTCCTTACTCAGCCCTCTCCCTAATCTGGTCTTATCTCTGAACCCAGCCTGTCACTCATATGGTCACTTGTCCCATGAACAGTATAAACTCAACATGCCCCAAACCACATTTATCATCTCTGCCAATTTCTACTCCTCCCAAATTTGTTCCTACTCCTATAATTTATGATCTCTCTTGGATGCATCATCCACCAAGCCAGAAACCTCAGGGTCATCGCTCTCCTTCCCATCATACTTCCTCACCCATCCATACTTCAAGGCTGCCAATTCTGTCTCTGTAGGCATTCTTATATTATTTCTCTAATCTCTCTTCCCACCACTTGTAGGCTACCATCACCTCTAGCATGGACTGCTGCTATAGTCCTTTTGTCTTCTGTCTTTTCAATTTATTTTTTACTGAGGCAAAGTACTATTTTTGAGCAGAGATGAACTAGCCATTCACCAAATTGGTTTTTCTTTCCTCCAGAGCAACATCTTGGCTAGGCAGGAGACAAAACATGCCACCTCAAAATATGCCTCTTTGGCATAGTATTATCTTGAGTCAATTATTTTGAGACCCTGCAGACACAAGAGAATCTCTGAAAACAGAGTAGAAGTTACCCTTTTGAAAAGAAAATTTGCATCTATAAAAAAAAAACCCACATGCAAGAATCTTAGTCTGTTTTATGCTTCTATAACAGCATACCACAGATTAGGTATTTAAAATGGACAGAAATTTATTTGGCTCACGGTTCTGAAGTCTAGGAAGTCTTGTTGTTGCATCATCGCATGGCAGAGGGCATGATGATCACAGGCAAGGGAACAAGAGAGGGGGCTAAACTCATCCTCATGGCCTAAAAACATCTTAAAGGTGCTACCTCTCAACAGTGTTGCATTGGGAATTAAGTTTTCAACCCATATACTTTGGGAGACACATTCAAATCATAGAAGGGTGTCTCTTTCTTTGTACCAGGAAGAAAAGGATGATTACATCTCTAAAGACTCTTATCAGTGGAGAAGGTACTGACTTAATCTGCATAATAAAGCTTACCCTTGTTTACTGGGATTTTCCTGGGTATTTCTCCATAACCAGCCTTCCCTACAACCTTTTTTCATTTCAACAGACATGGTATTTAAACCTGAATTCAAAGCCACTTCTGTGAGATTTATTTACTTATCCTTGCATATCTCCAATGTATACTTGAAGTATATACATGTTAATAAACTCCTGGTTTTCTCTCGTTAATCTATTTTTTTGTTACAGAGGTCTGTCCCAACTAAGAACTATGAAGGGTAGATGTTTCTTCCTGCACAGCTACATTTCCCAGGCTCCCTTGCTGTTAGCAGCGGCAGTGTGACTGTGTTGACTGAGCGCTGGACAGTGGAATATAGATGCAAGTGATGTATTCATTCCCTGTCCTAATCCTTAAACACTTTCTGCACAAGCCTTCTCAGTTTCCTTGCCTCATCTGCTGGCTTGAGGTCAATGGCCAGAGTTTAGAAGTCATGTCTAGAAAATGGCAGAGCCTACGTCCACCTGCAACTCTGAATACCTTCCTTGAACAGACCCCTTCCTCTTACCAATTGAAATACATGTCACTGAAAAATAATCTTGCATGGCATTTAATCACTGAGGTTTCAGAATTTCTCTGTTGGAACACCTACCTTTGCCTTAATTAATATATCTTTTTAAAGAAGAAATTTGACCTGCTTAAAACCTTCTAATCTCTGCCTATCGTCTTTGAGATCAAGTCCAGAGTTATCTGGCTCTGGTCCTATCAAACTCTCTAATTATTTATCTCACTATTAAGGTCACACATTTCACTTTCCAGTAGTATCCAATTACATGTCAGTTCCCCCACTCCCCAGGATAGCTCATATACCTTTCTATCTATCTCTGATTAACTTCCTGGTGTTTGAAATACCCTGTTTTTTGTTTGTTTGTTTGTTCTATCATAAACTTAGTTTATATTAACCTTCAAAGATTAGTCCAAATGCCATCTACTCCAGGAATCCCTCTCTTCCTCTCTCAATCCAGGCTAAGTTCTCCTCCTGAGTGTTTCCCTCTGCCTGAATGTATCAAAAATTATACTGCAGTCCTGATAATGTAGCCATCTGGTCTACATGATAGGCTGCAAAGGAGCAGCACCAAGAGGGGTCTATGACTTGTCCATCATGATACCCAGCTCCTACCCTAGAGCCAGTGTAGCCTATACAGTCACCCCTCTGTAACTGTGGGGGATTGGTTCCAGGATCCCCAGTGGATATCAAAATTCACAGATGCTGAAGTTCCTTATACAAAGTGGCATCGTATTTGCACATAACTTATGCATTCTCCTATATACTTTAGTTACTAGCTTGCTTATATTACTTAATACAATGTAAATTCTATGTAAATAATTATATTGCATTGTTTAGGAAATAATGTCAAGGAAAAAAAAGTTTGTACAGACACAACCATACTTTATTTTTTCAAATGTTTTTGATCCACAGTTGGTTGAATCCACAAATGCAGAACCGACAGATACAGAGGGCCAATGGCATATGCTTACTGGATTGAAACCTTTCTCATTCCAGCTGACTTATTTCGTAGGCTAGTGATCTGCTTTCTTTGTTCACAAGGCTTCTTTGCCATGCAAAAGCACTCCAAGAAAGCTTTAGTCCTTTTTTTTTTCCTTTCATTTTGGAATCTGTCTCTTTCATTTGGGTCATGTAAGTATGCTAGAGTTTACCAGGTCAGGAAAATGGTAAACAGAGAGTGGTACAGTAAGGACACAACAGCCTCAGCATTCATTTTCCACCCCTAGTGCTACTGCTATATGTAAGTCCTTGCTCAGTTGTCATAGACCACCAAAAAATGAGTGGTTATGCTAGTAGCTCCCCTTCCTCTGTACCAGCTCAGCCACAGGGTTCCTGAGACCACCACACTCAGTACTCAGCCCTCCTAGGCCCCCATGAAGGCACCTCCTTCTAGGAACCCATCTTCCAGCTGGAGCACCTCACTGAACACTCCCACAACCATGCCCTTGACCCAGTCCCTGAAGATCCAACCCACTCACTGATTATGCCTCCACTGTCTTCAAATCTTGAAGAACTCCCTCTCTACTTTAGACTATACCTCAATGGGTCTGTACCTTCAAGCAAGAAAGAAAAATGTTGTGGGATTAGAACTGAGTTTGGGAGAGGCTTGCCTATTTCTTTTATTTTTCCATCTTCGAAACTCAAAAAGGCTACTACTTTCATGAAGAGTACAGAAAATTCAGATCTCCGTAATATAGACTTGTTAACTTTGCTAGAAGAGGAAGGAACGCCTTTCCTTCATTTCCAGTAACTCTGTGGCGTCGAATGAGACACAGATAAGTTTCTCAACCACCTTGCTACAGCGCCCACCATTTTGATGCCTACTATGCCGCTAGAGCTAACAAGGCCCTGTCCATTGAGGAGCTCATGGCATGGTTGGGAAGCTAGAGGACTAAATGCAAAACCAAAGTACAGTACATTAGGGCTAGGCTAGAAGGAGTTCAAAGTGTGTAGCAAATGCACAGAGCAGGCACCTAGCCCCACTTGGCAAGTCAGAAGAGGCAACAGCGGAGCTGAGCCTTGGAGAACCAGGAGCAGTTGTTCAGGTAAAGCAGGGAGGCATAGTAGAAGAGGTGTGTTTCTTGTTTCCTTTCCATTTAAGCTATAAAAATATTCTTCCCCTTGTTAAATAGAGATGAAAGGGAAGCATTAAAGATCTTTAGCGTGAGCATGACATGATAATGGGGCAAGCTGGAGGGAAGCCAAACTGGAGGCAAGGGAACTAGTTCCAAGGCTCATTCTCTGCTTTCCTCCAGGATGAGCTGTCTGCTAATTATCTCCCACCCATGAAGCCACAGGCCCAGAGGCCCGTAATGACACAGCACTGAGGGGTCCCTGCTTTTGCTAGAATTATTCCTGATAAGCTTCACTTCACAGAAGACTTGGCTTCCCCAGTCTCTGATTCTTTTGTAAATCCCCAGAATTCACCTAAGGCCTCTGCCCTGCAGCTTTTGTAAGCTTACCTCAAACCCAAAAATGCCCCCCTTGACTGACAGTCCTCTCAGGGTGGAACCAAGAAGAAATATATTAGTCTAAAGGGAAAAATCCACAGAGGCATGGAGTTCCCCTTGGCTAAAGGAAAAAGCATGTGCAGAATAGTGTGGCTTAAAGAATGATAGTACTCCTTGACCTTCAAGGGTTGGGCTCGAGTTCATGGTTCTTTAAGGCTGTCAGAAGCCACAGTGAGTCATAACCCTGTTTGTCCTGGGAGGAGGAAGGGTGATGGGGTATGAGTCACAATGGAGAGAAGGACTCACTAGTATGGGACTTGAGAAAGGCCCGTAATAGTGATGTCTTCCAGTGTCTTCTGAGTTCTCATGTTTCCTTTCAGACTTTGAGCTGGGAAAGGGGCTATAAAGGGGACTATATGGTGGTCTCTTATTAATTAGAGTGGATAACTAGAGAATCAGGGAAAAACTAACAAAAAAGGCCAGAGACAAGACTGGCCCTGGGGAATTCAAATTTCAGGTCATTTAAAAAATAATAATAAATCAAAGGTTGTCTTTTGTCTTTCCTGCAAAAAATGTGCCATGGTAGCACCATGAGTGTAAGAGTGATCTTGGGACCAAATCTGTCTGCATGGGATCCCTGTTCTGCCTCTCCTTAGATGTATGATCATAGGCAAGTCGTTGAATCTCTGTGGACATTAAGCAACACATTCTTGAACAATTACTATGTTCCAGACACTCGACTTGGTATCTTATTTGCATCACCTCAAATAATTCCATGCCTACTTTATAATAATACATTCATTTCAGAGTTGTTGGGAGGATTAAAGGAGATAGTCCAGTGAAAGAGTCTAACTGCCTGGCACAATATAGGGATTAAATAGGTACCATTTTCCTTTAATCTCCTCCTTTTTAAGGAAGTGTACATATCTTGGGCTTTAGGTTTTCTATGAGCATGTTTATTTGAGTTTAGTTGAATGTATACATGCCTCCCTTGCAAAAGGGAAAAAACAAAATGCCTTTGATTTTGGCCATTCTTGCAATGTGCAGCTTTACATGCGTTTTTTCACCAACATTAACTTCACACACATCATTTTAATTATGATTTTGTTACCTGTGATAGCTTAGAACTACTAGCACAGAACATACTACTGAAAAGTCAATCTGTTTAAGCAACAAAGAGAACTGGGAATAACCCTGTTTTTAATGTACCTAGTCCCATGAGTTCTTGAAGTTAGAAAGAAACAGCTCCCCTGGCTTTGCTGCCCTGACCTTTGGGTCGTACAAATCAAGTCGGCTTGGCACAGGAAGCAGCACTCAAATCCAGATTCTAACAAACCAGAAGTGAGGCAGAGAGAGATAGAATAAGCCTCTACTTCGGGCACCAGAGTTCTTATTTGAAGTAGGGATTCCTCGGGTAAATCTTGTATATTACAGAAGATAAAATTATATAATAATTAAAAACTATGGCTCCCTAAGCTATGAAGATGCAAAGGCACAAGAATAATATAATGAATTCTGGGGACTTGCGGGGAAGGGTAGGAGGAGGTTGAGGAATAAAAGACTACACATGGGGTGCAGTGTACACTGCTCGGGTGATGGGTGCACCAAAATCTCAGAAATCACACCTAAATAACTTATCCATGTAACCGAACACCTCCTGTTCCCCACAAACTATTGATTTAAAAAGCCAAAATATGAACAAACCCTAATGTAAACTATGGACTTTAGTTGATTATGATACATCAATGTAGGTGCATCAGTTGTAGCAAATGTATCACTCTGGTGAGGGATGCTAATAATTGAGGAAGCTGTGGTTTTGTGGGGGTAGGAGAGATATGGGAAATATCTGTACCTTCCTCTCAAATTTGCTGTGAAACTAAAACACCTCTAACAAAATAAAGTATATTAAAAAAAAAAGATATGGCTTGGTAGCATCACATAAAATTTAGTATTCAATCCAAGACCAGAGCCTTCTTTGGCTCCTTCAGATCAATAGCTTATCCCATATAGGAATTATCAAGCCTTCATACAAGAAAAAATATATATACACATATATATATAAATATATTTATATAAACAACGTTATATATATACACAAACACATCTCTCTAAAAGCTGGGATTGTGGAATTGCTTTTGTTGAATTATCCATGGATTCATAGTACGTAGAAATTGCTCTGAAGATTATTAATAAATGAAGGAAGGAAGGAGAGAGAAGACTGAACTTCAACTACACAGGAGATTTGCGAATTCCTGTCTGTCCAAGAGCTAAGAGAGATATAAGAACATTGGCTTGGCAATCAGAATTTTCTTGAGTAAAATCCAGGCTCTGCCACTAACCGTCCCTGAATAAGGCATGTCACCTCTCTAAGCTTCCATGTCCTCATCTGTAAAATTGGGATATTAATACCTCTGTAGTGTGTAGGATTATATCATCCCTCAATCAATCGATAGATAATAGATTATTCATACAAGAGTATCCAGCACCATGTCTGGTACACAACCTGCACACTCAATGTTTTTTTACCCAAACTTCCTAAAATGGGAGAAACTTCATCCTTTTTATTTCCTCTACATCTCCCTCTTATTTTTCCCTATTATAGAAGACTTGTTGTGTATGTGCAATAAAATAAGAAAAAAAATTTTTTGAGAAAATGTTAAGAGCCTTCGGTAAAGAAATGTAAGACTTCTTTGCCAAAGAAGGAATTGTTTCTCCTTCTTTTCCTGGCTCCTCCTCCTCCTCTACCTCCTCCCCCTTCTTCATGTATTCATTAGAGTAGTTATGTCTGTTCACAGACCCCCTAAGGTAAACTGGAATAATGGGCAGCTTATGGAAGCAGGTTAATACAAAGGGTTAGGGACCTAGGTTCTGGAGTCAGATAGCCTAGGCTTGACTCTTGGTTCTGCAAGCAATTAGTTTTGTGATCCTGATAAATTAATTAACTTCTCTATGTCTCAGTTGCTTCATGTGTAAAATAAAGACATTAACATTTATCTCCTAAAGTTGTTAACTGTTGACATAAGTAAAGCACTTAGAATAGCGGCTGGCTCATAGTTAACTCTCACTGAATCTTATATCTTTATTGCTGATCTAAACTTGCAGAAAAATATGTAGGTTCAGAGAGGCTATGACTTACCCAAGGTCACACAGCAAGAAGTAAGAGCAGATCTTACATCATCTGCCTCAGCTCCAACTCTCTTTCTTCTCCACCACACTGCAAGGGAAAGGAGAAGGTTTATTGTGAGGCCTGTAAGCAGAGACAACCTTGAGAGCCAATATGAGTTTTGTGCAGCTTTAACATTAGATTGCTTGTGAGTTTCTGGAGCAAGGAGCTCATCTTAATCCACTTGATATTCCTAGTACCCACACAGCATCTGGAACAGAGTTAACACCAAGGGAATACTGGAGGAATGAATAAATAAAAAACATCAATGAGAAAATAGGGGGTGGGAATCATAATACTATTGGGAATTTTAGACTGTGATGGGTGAACCAGGCCCTGCCCATTAGTGAAGGTGTATGGAGGTGGGGAGGAGATGAAGGGGCATTTAGATTTCTAAGGGAAAGAAGGAACAGACAGACCCACCCTTATAAAATGCAGGTCAGGTATTTCAAATACCTAATGTAAATGATGAGTTAATGGGTGAGGCACACCAACACGGCACATGTATACATATGTAACAAAACCTGCACATTGCGCATATGTACCCTAGAACTTAAAGTATAATAATAAAAAAAATGTGGTACATATACACCATGGAATACTATGCATCCACAAAAAGGAATGAGATCATGTCCTTTACAGGGACATGGATGAAGCTGGAAGCCATTATCCTCAACAAACTAATGCAGGAACAGAAAACCAAATACCACATGTTCTCACTTATAAGTAGGAGCTGAACAATGAGAACACATGGACACAGAGAGGGGAGCAACACACACTGGGGCCTGGGGGGGGGGCGGCATGGGGGGAGGGAGAGCATCAGAATAAATAGTTAATGCATGTGGGGCTTAATACCTTGGTGATGGGTTGACATGTGTAGCAAGTCACCATAGCACATGCTTACCTATGTAACAAATCTGCATGTCCTGCACATGTATCCTGGAACTTAAAAACATAAAGAAAAGAAAACAAAAATGCAGTTCAGGTATAATCTACTGGAAGGGAGCGGGGCACACTGTCTTCGATTTGGGAGATCAAGGGGTGTGTCCTGGGGCAGTGTATTACTGAACTTACTGCTTCCTACAAGACCTCACCCCTGACTAATTCCCTTCTCCAAACCCCACTTCTGCCCAAGCTTGGAAGGAAATGGCTTGGTAGAAAATGAGCAGAAATAAAATGGTTGGTGAGGAGGAGCAATTGCCAGAGCTGCCCTAGTGAGGAGAGGTCTTTTCACGGAAATAGCTAAGTTCTCTTCTCAGGTGAAGCTGTAGTAACGATCATATTTGTGACTCACAAGGCATATTCCTGTCTGTGATCTCACTGGAGCCCCTCAAGACTGCTACAAGGTAGGAAAGGTGGATTCTATTAGCCCCATCTCACAGGTGTGAACACTGAGGACCACAGAGCAAGACAAACTGCCCCAGGTTACTGAGGGAGTTGGGGTCAGGTCCAGGCCCTGACACAAGAATCAAATTCATACCCTGGCATCCCCGTCCAACTCATTCAGGTTCTAGATTGCACACATGGCAAATTCCATGCCCAGGAGGCCTAGATGGTTCACAGGATGCCTCCTCCAGCCTCATACCACCACCCACACAATTCAGGTTTGAGGGTCAGAAATGGACGCTGGGTCTCTATCTCCCAGGGCTGGCAGGAGTCTTGTTTGAGTCACCAGTGTGATAGCCCTTTGTAAACTTTTGTCAGTCTGGGTATTACAAGTGGCCAGGAGGATAGATTCTGACAGCTGCCTGCATTCAATCCACAGTTGGCCCCATACTGACTGTATGGCCTTGGGCAAGTTACTTAATCTTTCAGGGCATCAGTTTCCTCATCTTTATCATGGAGATAATCACAACGGGTTTTGACTGTATTTAAAGATTTCTCTAAGCAGTTCAAACTTTCCATTATAGATTGGGATGCCCCATCAGGTGATGAGTCCTCATCACTAGAAGCTTCCCAGGTAGCTGGTGAAGGCAAGCATCTGGATTTAGGGAGAACACTGTAAAGCTCAGAGAAGCTATGACTTACCCAGTCACGCAGCAAGAAGTAAAAGCAGATCTTACATCGTCGGCCTCAGCTCTCTCTTCCTTCTCCACCACACTGCAAAGGAAGGGAGACAGGCTCACTGGTTCCCAAACTCCCAACTACCTTAGAATCACCCAAGGGATATTTAGAAAATGCCGTTCCATTGGCCCCACTCCTAGGTATTCTGATTGAAAACATTTCAGATGGGAGCTCAGAAACCTGGGTTATTCTTAGGAGTACCCAGGTGTATTGGTTTGCTAGTGCTGTTGTAACAAAGTATCACAAACAAGGTGGTTTAAACAACAGAAATATGTTGTCTTACAGTTCTGGAAGTTAGAAGTGGGAGACCAAAGTGCAGATAGGGTTGGTTCCTTCTGAAGGCCATGAGGGAAAATCTGTTCCACGCCTCACTCCTAGCACCTGGTGGTTCCCATCAGACTTTGGCTTTCCTTGTCTTGAAGATGCATTACCCTGATCTCTGCCTTCATCTTCACCTTAGATCCTCCCTGTGTTCACATCTGTCTCTGTGCTTCAATTTCCCCTTTTTATATGAACACAGTCACGTTGGATTTGGGTCCATCCATTCTAATGGCCTCATCTTAACTTGATCATTTGTGAAGACCCTATTTCCAAATAAGGTCACACGCACAGGTTCTGCGGATTAGGACTTCAACATCATTTTGAGGAACACAATTCAACTCATAACTTCGGCCAGGGTTAAGAATCAGTGCTGTAGACCAGAGCTTTTTCAAATGGAGTATATCCAGGAACCTCCAGGAGATCCTAGAAAACAGCAGGTTCTGACTCGGTGGCTCTGCGGGCCCTGAGTCTGCTTTTTGAACTGGAGAAACTGTTGGCGCAGGTCCAGGGACCACAACGAGATCCTTTTCGAGACAAGATTCCTACAAAACCCAGAAATGATTGCCAAGCAAATAGAAGCTCTTTGCTCCATTTCTCTAGTGAAAAGTACTGCCTTTATAATCTTAAATCTCCGCCTGCAAGTAGAACTCTGATCCTTCACGCCTGTCCCAGAGGGAGGAGCCCAGGAGGGGCACCCAACCTAAGATGGAAAGAAAGGATTGGGCTCTCAAGCTTTGAAAGAAGTTTCCCTCATCCGTATCCTCCCTACCCCAGCTTTGACCTGTTTAATCTTGTCTATCCAGTCATTTTCTTATTCTTGTTTTGTACTGTCCTCCCCCTGCCCCACCCTACGCCCACCCCCAACGTCACCATCTGTCAGTCCAGCCCACCCTGAGCCCGGGTAGCTGCAGCTGGCTCCCAGGAAGTGACCGCCGCCAGGTCACCTGCGCCCGCCAAGTCACAGGCCACAACCTCGCAGCCCAGCAAGGCCAGCCCGAGTCGCGAAGTAGCCCAGCCTAGCCCCTGGAGCCAATCCCCAGCCTTCGGCGGCGAAGGTGCGCCCCGCCCCCGCACGCGCCGCCCCAGGCCGGGGTAATCGCGTCCACAATGGAGCGGGCAAAGCCGGGCACAAAGACGACAGCTGCGCGGCAGGGCCTGCGAGGCCGCAGCAGAGGGGCAGCCGCCCGCGCCTTGCAGCCTCCTTAATTTATTTATAGATGCGCTCGCTTTTTATGTGGCCTAGTTAAGGACGCCTTTCCATAAATACATAGAAACGGATGTTATTCTAGAGCCCACCAATAATAGACAGCTGTAGAGGTTGGTGCTGAAATTAACAGCCCCACCTTGCTGTCCCCGCAACCTGAAAAATAAAATGAAAAGTGCATGTGTTTTGCTTTGGCTTAGGTATATGCAAGAGAGTAATCCTATTTAACAGAGAGATGTTTCTTTGAAAACAAAGGAAGAATATCTTAGCAAACAGTATTTTGGAGCAAGGCTATACCTTTGCTAATCGAAGTCGGCTTGTATCTGGGCCCGCGACTCTTACCCTTAACTAGGAGCATCTGTTTAACCCAAACACAATCCTCTTCTTCCCCAGGCCACACGTGGTTCATTTCTCCACAAACTATGATTTGCCAAACACAATTCCGGCTGTTTCTGATCCACCCACTTGTTTGGGGCGTTGGTCCTATAACCGCTCTTTGGAGTCTAGGGGTTCAGAAAGAATCAAATCATTACAAAGCTGTGAAAGCGTCTCCAGCCTGTATCCCTTTGTTATTCTCCCGGTTTGTTCTACAGACCTTAATTCTATTATCCGGTTGTAATTTGGTTCTGTGTCTCTCCAACATTCTTTCATTTATTCTGCCCTCTTTTTTTTTTTAATCGATTGACTCATCTGTAATTGGATTTTCTCTGGCTCTTCCCAGCTATTAAAAGTAGCTATGTGTGTGTGTGTATGTGAGTGAGTGTGCTTTCTAACTAGGCCACACTTTCCAACGCCTTGCAATCTTTAATCTTGCTCCGAGTTTCTAAGTAGGAATTCAATTCCCTGATGCCTTGTGAGGCGTCAGGGAGTTGCAGAAAGGACACAAACTTTAGAAGCAGTTTGGTTTTGTTTGTTGTGTTTAAGGCTGACATTTATCGAGCTCATACTGTGTGCCAGGCATTCCTCCAAGCACTTTACAAGCATTAATAATCCCTACCACCTCCTTTTAGGGCAGATACTCTTAGTACTCCATTTTACAGAAAGCAAGGAGAAAAATGGGCTAAGAAACTTGCCACGGTCAGAGCTCTTGATCACGATGCAATTTTCCTAAGTTTTCTTCAGTTTGTGTCTGGGTGACCTTAGGCACAGCTTCTTATTTCTGCCTCTGTTTCCACATCTGCAAAATGACTATGTTGGTTTCTCTCACAGGGCATTTGTTAGAATGTACTGAGGGCACAGTGCCTGGTTGTCAGTGGGGATTAAACACACAGTCAATCCCAGTGCTGGGACAATGCAAGGGAGTCCAGTAACCACTGAGCTGTGTATTAGAGCAAAGACTAAATAAGGGAACCCTGGGAGCAAGAGTACAGAAATAGAGCACTGCTCTCAGACGCTTATAAAGCCACTACAGTCTTTGCTTTAGAGGAACGCAAACAGGAACCAAGCAGATCACTTCAGAGAATCATTAGAAAGATTCTGCTGCTGACAAGCAATGCAATTTTTGACAGTCACTTCCTCTCTGGAGCCCCCAGGTTTCCCAAATGTAAAAGGATGGGGGGAGATGGCTGATCACTGAGATCTCTTCTGTAACTATCTCTGGGGACAGGCTTGGTGCTGTCACCTCAAGGCTGGATCAACCCTGCCACAGCAAGTGAGAGCTTACACACTTCTTAGCTTCATGTTATAGAATTATTTAGCTGGCACCACAAATGCTTAAAGTAGATACTCTTATCTTCATTGTACAGATGAGGAAACTGAGCCACAGAGTCGCCAAGTAACTTGCCCAAGGTGGCATGGAAGTGGTAGGACCAAGATTCAAACCATGCTCTCTCCACTAAGGCCCAGCCCTGCACATTTCTCATGTGGTTCTCAGGTAAGGATAGAGATGGGGTGGTGCAGACTGCAGGCAGTGAGTCAGGCACTGGGAAGGAATAAATGACTAAGGAACAATGGACATGCCGAACCGACACAACGAGTAGCTTGTTACTTGACCGTCATTTACTTTGTGTAAACTTATGACATCCATGTTTTAAATAATCTAATAGATGATTTTGCAAGGCTGTGGAATGAAATAATGAATATGAAACACTTAGCATACATAACACCTGGGCCTCATAGTCTCATAACTCTCCAATTCATGTGAAGTATTATAATAATTGTTATTGAAATGAATGTTTAAATACAGTCTGTGTGTGCAAAGGTATACAGGGATTTTAAATGTAATTACCAGATTTTTTATATCAGATTAAGATCTATTTTTTAAAGTCAAACTTTCAAAATCAGTCCTAAAAATTATAAACAGAATTGGTTCCACCTCACACCCCTCTCTCTACCAGGTCCTCATGCTGTTCAGAGGGACACAAAACACAATTTTGACTGTCACTCAAGGGGTGGAGTGAGGAATTAACCTCTACTGCAAAACTGCAGAGTAGTATAATTTCATAACTTCAAACATCTGGCAAACTCCACAGGTAGTATTTGCAAAAGCAATTTTGCACTGACCACTTTTGTTATCGTTTAAGTCTTTTTGAGTATTTTCCTTGGGAAATCTCCAATGTTTAACATTCTGCAGATTTAGAGATTTAATTCTCAATTTTCCCAAAACCACATGATCCCAAATGTAACACTCCTTTCCAAATTTAAACAACATGTGTGTGTTAACCTTGACAGCTCAAAAATATAATCTAATTGGACCACAGTTGTAGAGACTGATCATTATAGTATTGTTTGAAATAATAAATAGCTGTAAGCAACTTACATATCCAACTATGAAGAGCTGACTCAATAGCTCATGGCATCTTAACAGTACTCTAGTTACCATTAGCTAGGGGTTGGAGGAGGCAGGGAATAGGGAGTGACCTCAAATGGATAAGAAATGTTCTGAAATTCAGTAACAGAATCACACAACTTTGTGGAAACACTAAAAGCTACTGAACTGTACACTTTAAAGGGGTGAATTTTATGGTATGTGAATTATCTCAACTGAAAAAAAAGTGAGGAAAAAAAGATTGATACGATTCTGCCCATTAAGAGTCAACAAACTATTATACAAAAAACTTTTAAATGATGTTATAGAAATGTACCTATTGACATAGAATAAGTTTGAATATATTAAGGGGGGCAGGGGCAAACATGTACCAAGTGAGCAAATATGACTCATTTTGATGAAAAAGTAATATCTGTGTCCAGATGGGTGTAGAATATAAACCAAAGTGTTAACTGGTTATTTCTGAAATTATAGGAGGTTTTTGTTATCTTTTTTCATCACTAGGGATATATATAGGATATATAGAGAGATACATAGAGAGAGGATATATATAGAGATACATATAGGATATATAGAGAGAGATATCTAGCATATATAGATATATATTCATAGTTGGATATATAAGTTGCTTACAGCTCTTTATTATATATATATTTTATTAAGGGAGGGGGAAAAAGGAGAAAACAATTCTAGCAGGAGGAGAGGATAGATGAGAGGAGAAGTTTAGACCTTCAACAAAGCAGACGTGGACAAGTTTCAACAATGTGTCCAGTGCACTCCACAATGCGTGTTCTGTTCCAGGAAAACCATCATCTGTGGCCACAGGACAAATACACAAGGCTTCAATGTTTACTCATAGATTGCTCTATCTCTTTCACTTTGATTTAGAAAATGAAGGGACAGTTCTCCTGATAAAAGTTACAAAGCCAACTTCATCTGTCAACCTCTTTTTTGTTTGTTTGTTTGCTTGTTTTAGACTTTGAGACAGAGTCTTGCTTTGTTGCCCAGGCTGGAGTGCAGTGGTGAGATCTCAGCTCACTACAACCTCCATCCCCAGGTTCAAGCAATTCCCTTGCCTCAGCCTCCAGAGTTGCTGGGACTATAGGCATGTGCCACCATGCCCAGCTAATTTTTGTATTTTTAGTAGAAGTGGGATTTCATCATGTTGGTCAAGCTGGTCTTGAACTCCTGACCTCAAGCAATCCACCTGCTTTGGCCTCCCAAAGTGCTGGGATTGCAGGTGTGAGTCAGTGCAGCCAGCCACCTGTCAACCTCTTTTTGATAAACATAACCAAGTTTCACCTGTTATCAAA
This sequence comes from Rhinopithecus roxellana, assembly GCF_007565055.1. Lineage (NCBI taxonomy): Eukaryota > Metazoa > Chordata > Mammalia > Primates > Cercopithecidae > Rhinopithecus > Rhinopithecus roxellana. The sequence goes on along the minus strand of NC_044550.1, from coordinate 162,332,204 downwards.
GACGCCTTCTAAGATCTGTTAATAGCAATTTTTTGGTTGGTTATTTCCATATCATGGACATCATATACAAAATCATTCCTATCAAGAAAGAAAGGAGAAATAAAATGATATTTTCAGAGTATCTGCTATAGATTAAGCATGTTTCAGGAAGTGTTGATGGCCATGTTTACTTGGCACTGACAACATGCCCAGAAGTTGAGCATTGGGACCTGTTATTGTAAGAGACGCAGAGAGGCTGCTACACCAGCCTAAGCTCACCTGGCTGGTGACGGCAGAATGCCAGTGTGTCTGAATCCCCAGAATCAAGTTCTAAACCTCTACAGCACACCACCCCCACCCCGACTCTTGCTCCCACAAGGTCCTTGTAGCCAACTAATTACCAAAACACCATAGATTTCTGGAACAGCTTCTGTGAAATAAAATTGATCAGGGCTGCCAAACGACTCACTTACTGAATTGCCAGTGCTCAACCCTGACCTCCCTCATTGACGATGAAGCCTCCAGCACACATACTCCATGTGCTAGAAAACATAATACTAGAGGGAGAAGGAGGAAGGGGAAAGGAGAAATAAGGAGGGCAGGTAGCAAGCCTCCCTCCTACTGGGCTCCCTCTCATCCATCCAGGGCTTCCCCTGGCCCCAGCCCCCTCCCCACAGCCCTGCAGTTGGTCCCATTATCCCTTCCACCCCAGCTAATTATAGTCACTGATTACCTAACAGCAAGCCCTACTATCACCTGCTTCGGCCTGACAGATTATGCCATCTGGGCCACGTGGCTAGGGTCTGAGAGCCATGAGAGGTCACAGAGAGGGGCAAACGGCTCTGAATGGGAAGAAATGTGTTTACAGCCCTGACAGCTGAGTGGGCAATTAAAGGGGCTTTAGCTGTGTGTTCCCAGCTGAAACCCCTCTCCAGGGGCCTCACCACCTAGTGCTATTAGCTGATGGGATGTGGCTGCATGTCATACCGGTTCCAAATGTGGACATGCTATGGGACTGCACCCTCTCCTAAAAAGGACAAGAAAAAGGACTCAGAGAAAGCTGTGGGCTCACAGTTGTTTGAGGTCCTTATTGAGCCAACACCAGAATATACCCTCAGAGGAAATGACCAGCATTTTGAGAAAGCACGGTGTCCAAATACATTTTCCTGTGTTTATTATACATTACCTTAAATACATGTGTGAAACACTTTATGAAATTGAACTCTGTGTGACTTCTATATTAACAACTTTTGTGTACTTATCAGCAGTGTGTCTGCCTCTAACTTTACTATTCCTGTGTACGACCTGTCAATCTTAATAAAATGCAGATTCTAAATCTGTCTATGTGGGGAAGGACAGGGGAGGTAGAACACAGCTTCTGTATTTCTAAGGCACTCCTAGAGGAAGCAGACACCACTGGTCCACAGACCATACTTTGAGTAGCCAGGACCTAATTAGCTATTGAATAAAAATAAATTAGTGAATTAACATTATATAGAAAACCTGTAGATTAGTATTTCTCAAACTATGTACTTCAGAATGCTAGTTATCCAAGAAAGCTGCCTGCACTTCAATAGGTTCTTAGTCAAATAAGTTTGGGGAGCACCAGTTACTCTGGGTCCCCCTGGGAATTCACAATACACATGATTAACATATCAGAGCTGAGAAAACCCACAGTGATCTCTTCCACTTTTTTGTGAACAGTTTGCAGTCTACTAAAAGTTTTGTGCTCTATGTCCTAAATGATTGTTGCAATCCTTGCTGAATATTTTACACTATCCTGATTGCTTAACCTGTCCATTAATTTCTCCATTTTGAAAATGCCTTCTCAGTCAAAGTTATTCACATGAAACACACACACACACATGCACACACACACACACATTCGCAAGAAAGGCTTTGAGACTTCAGAGCAATGCCCATATGAGGTACTGCCATAAAGTGCAGGCATTTTGGCAGTTAGTTTCTCGACAGCTTTTGAGTACAAAAGCTTGCGCAGCTTTTCCTACTCCCAGTTTAAGGAGGAAGCAGGAATAAAGGAGTAAAAAGCCCAGAGGACTGCATATGTAGTATGTCTGGAGGCCTGACGGCAAAGGCCAGCAGTCAATGGAAAATTGAGTCAAGACTGATTTGCTTAGAATATAACTTTTAAAAATTGCCAAACATTTCTAAAAGTATTTTTACATGACCTCATAAGATGCACACCATATAATACCAAAAAAAAAAAAAAAAAAGACTAAGTGGAAGGCACAATGTGACCACAGCTTGTGTGTGTCTGTGTGTACAGCAAGTGTGTGTGTGTGGGCGTGTGCAACTATGAAGGAGTAAAGTGTAATCATTAAGAATATTAACTTTAGAGTCAGACAACATTAGGTTCACATTGCAGAGGATCCAAGTTTCTTAATGTTTAGTTTGTATCTTCTTTGAGGTGGGACTGACAATTCCCACCTCACAGGCTTATGTGGGACTTAAACGAGAGGTCTGGCAAGAACTTAGCACATTGCCAGGCTCAAATTAAACACTCACCAAATGGGAGCTATGATTGTAACTAATATAGAAAAAGGCTGCAAGACAATGCAAAAAGTGTCAACAGTGGGTCATCTCTGAGTGATGAAATGAATTTTTTTATTTGTATATTTCTGTATTATCTGAAATTACTCAAAGAAAAAATATAATATTTTAAGTCAAAATATTAAACAAACTTTATTAAGTAAAATGTTAATTGTAGATTTGGGGGCTGGTAAAATGTGGGTCATTTTTATTTTCTCCTTTATGCTTTTTAATATTTCTTAAATTGTCCACTATTTACTAACTTTAACAGCTTTTTAATATGAAAGCCAGGCCTATACATTTTTGGATATTTTGGAGAAATACAGAAAAACCCTGAAAAGAAAGTAAAAAATAACTGACAGTCTCATGATGTTTTCCTTTATGATTATTTTTTGTTGTTTAAATTTATAAAGTACAGACTCACTCCTAAATGAATGGTCTTCTTGAATTGTAGGGTGCACATTGTAAACAGTCACATCCAGTGGTCCTAAAATAGTCCCCCACTGCCCACTTCCCACCTCTCTCCCCAGAAAAAGTCACTGATAAATTGGATATAAATGCTTCCAGTGTATATCTAAGACACACATGTACATGTATGTATATGTTTCTATGATTAGGTAGAAAGATCTACATTAAAAAATTCAAGGAAGATTTTGGAGGCCCCCTAAATGTAATGAATATAGAGATAATCTGTCCCTCAACTCGGCTCTGGGAGGGAAAACACCTTCTTCATATTCTCCATGTCCAAATTTACTTCAGCAAATGTGCAGTAAGCGCCTACTCTGTTCTAGGGCATGTGCAATTTACTAAACAAAGATGAAAAAGACACTAACTCTCTGATCTCAACAAGCTCCCAGTCTAACAGGGAAATACACGTATTATAAATGTTTGCAGTGCTATGCGGCAAATACAATAATAGAAGTTGATAATAGGTCCAGGGGCAGTAACAAAAGAGAATACATCCCTCCTTCTCTAGGGATTCAGGAAGACTTCCTGGAGAAGGACTTATCTGACTTGAGTCTAAAAAAGTATACATTCTGGTTCCTATCAGAGCTATGAAACTTGTAGTTTGCTCACATTCATTATGTCTACTCATATCTCCGTTCTTGGGCTGCAACATGTCTCCACACTTCTCCTGGCTAAACCCTACTCATTCTTCCAAACCTAACCAGAAGTCACTTTTTGGAAGTTTTCCATCACTACCCAGACCATAGGAAGTACCCCTACTTTCTGTGCATGCATATTTGTCAAAACTTACCTTAAACTGCTTAGTTATATGCCTGTCTCCCTACAGGACTGAAAGTCAGTATTTTGCCCTATTCATATTTGTGTGATGGGGCAGGACCGAACACCTGGGGACAACTGAACATCACACCTGGTATACGTGTGCCGAATAAACGTTACCTGAAAAAAATACAGCACTAGAGTAGCATAACATTAGGCCCATAATACCTATGGCCACTTCTGGCATAAAGAACGTGTTTGTGCCAATTAGAAAACTCCTTTTTGGAGCCAACCAATTTGAAAACGTGCTCCTTCTAGGAGCACATAGTTCTTTTTTTTTTTTTTTTTTTTTTTTTGAGACGGAGTCTCGCTCTGTCACCCAAGCTGGAGTGCACTGGCCAGATCTCAGCTCACTGCAAGCTCCGCCTCCTGGGTTCACGCCATTCTCCTGCCTCAGCCTCCCGAGTAGCTGGGACTACAGGCGCCCGCCACCTCGCCCGGCTAGTTTTTTTTTTTTTTGTATTTTTTAGTAGAGACGGGGTTTCACCGTGCTAGCCAGGATGGTCTCGATCTCCTGACCTTGTGATCCGCCCGCCTCGGCCTCCCAAAGTGCTGGGATTACAGGCTTGAGCCACCGCGCCCGGCCGGGAGCACATAGTTCTTAAGGTGTGCAGATGAACAAACAGACAGTACCTTGTGTTTACGGGAAGAAGTCGTCATTTATTCTGGCTGTTCCTCCAGGCTAAAGCAGCCCTAGTAAGCAAGAGCAGAGGCTGGGGTCCAGCCCCGGGGCATTCATCTGAGCGTCCACCACTGTTGATTGTAGCCCTGATGACAGGGTGATGAACAAGATGTGTTTCTTCTCCACATGGAGAAGAAACTGTTCAATTCAACAGTCAAGTAAACCCACCTAATAAGTGGATGCTTATAAAATGCAGAGTGAAGGAATAAATGTTAAAAAAAAGAATCAATTTTCTCAGACTGATTGTGACTGGATATAGTTAAGTCCTACTCTGTGTCTGCTTTGTGCTCTTTCTAAGGTTCCCTTTGACTGAATCCTAATTCCCTTTCTTCCTGGCTGAAGGTTCTGGAGGCCTCTGGCTTGTTTTCAACAGGTTGAGTTTGCACAGGACTCAGATCAGCACTGAGGGGGCCCTATCAGGGCTTTTATGTAACTGACTCACCTCTGCTTTGGCTAGGATGCTAGGATGTTCATCAGAACGCCCTTGTCTCTCCTCCTTGCTTTTAAGTGAGGTCTTTAACACACACACACACACACTGTTTTTACACTGCAGAAGTGATTAGTGACAGTCTCACTGGGTGTGTCATCCTGAGGGAGAGGAGGAGCAAGACCTGACCCCACTGTTACTCACAGCTCTTGATGCATGGTGAGAACTCCCAAGTCCTGAAACAGTATTTCTAAGCCAAAACTCCAATTTGATTGGTGGATACAATGAGCAGATCACCTGGCATGACAGATGTGGCAATCACCCACGATGCTTCAATGAGTTGCCTAAGGCTATTCCACCAGGAGTCAAGCCTACCTGGGGCTCCTGAACCCTCACTGAGGGCTTTTTAAGTGCCACACGCTGTGGCAAATGGCCACCAGGGGGTGTCTCTAAAATGCCTCTGAGGTCCTCAGACATGAATAACAGCAGGATCAGCAGTTTCATTAAAGAGCAAATTATAGCCCAAGGTGGTTTTTTAATGCCTGTGGGACCAGTCCTTTTCTTTGCAATTGCACAGCCTCCACTTTTGTCTCACGTCAGAACCCTTGCAAATGCATCCTTACTGGGCGGTCCAGACTTCCTCATTCTCCCTGCTTACTTTCAACTCACTCTTATTTTTCCCACCCAGCCAACACTAGAATTAGACCACCTCTCTGCTAGAAGATCATCATCGTCTCTCAGACTATCCCTCAGAAACTCAGCTCCTACTTCTCAGCATGGCATTGGGGTTACTCTTATACAGTGACTTCTCTTTATTTGGGTAGAGTCACATCTTCTCAGCTAGATGAAATTTCCTTAAGCAAGAAAACCACCTCTTCTTCGATGAAATGTGGTAGACAAAATCACAGACCCTGGAGTCAGTCACAGGCCTGTTTATAACTTTTAGCTGCCTTTAACTATCTGGCCTGAAGCAGTTTCCTTCCTTTACCAAATCCCAGTTTTCTCAGCTGTAAAAGGGGAAAATAATAATAATGACTATGATATAGGGCTATGTGAGGTTTACTAACGATGCAGACAGAGCCATTATAAAGTATACAGCATAGCAAGTGCTCTATAATATCAGTTACTATTATTATGTGAGAAGATAGGATGTATTTAGGGAAATATGGTAGTTTGCTGGTGGCTGGAACTTCAGCTGAGGGGAGAATAGACAGAGATGAGGCTGGAGAGCTAAGCCAGGTCAAGATGACAAAAAGCCCCCTGAGCCATGCTGAGAAGTTGGGACTGATCGTGAGGACAAGAGTGGGCATCAGAAGATATTAAGCAGCGGAAAGACTAATCTGATTTTTACCTTAAAGCCTTCCTTGGCTGCTAGAGGAACATGGTTCAGAGAAGGACAAAGGAATGTCAGAAAAACCAGTTAGGAGGCTGTTGCAGTCATCCTGGTAAGGGCTGATGAGGGTTTGAGATGGTGACCTTGGATGATTTGTTTCATGCCTTCTACCTACAAATAGTCATTAGATGCGCCAAAGTGAATGAGACCTAGTCCCTGTCCTTGGGGAGCTCATGGTCCATTGACACAGATGAAAAAACTAAGTACTGTATAAATGAGTAAAGAACAATGGAAAAGAAATGGGTACCACTTGGAAGCAAAGAGAAAATAGTACTGCCTGCCTCTCATGGGGAGGAGGCTCCAAGAAGGCTTCAGGGAGGATGCAAGCAGTGATGGCTCCCTCTTTCCTGAAGGATCCTCTCTGCTATCTTAAAGATAACCCAGGGCCTATCATGGGGAGGGGGGAGGGGGGAGGGATTGCATTGGGGAGTTATACATGATATAAATGATGAATTGATGGGTGCTGACAAGTTGATGGGTGCAGCACACCAACATGGCACAAATATACATATGTAACAAACCTGCACGTTATGCACATGTACCCTAGAACTTAAAGTATAATAAAAATAAATAAATAAATAAATAAATAAATAAATAAATAAATAAATAAAAAGATAACCCAGAAAGAAATGACTGGACATTCTAATATGGCCCATTGTCTCCAGGGCAGGAATTCTCAGCATGTATAATGGACCCAAAGATGGGATAGGGAGAATGCTTCTCAAAGATGAAATAGTATGAGTTGGCTGGGCACGATGGCTCACGCCTATAATCCCAGCACTTTGGGAGACTGAGGCAGGTGGATCACGAGGTCAGGGTTCGAGACCAGCCTGGCCAACATAGTGAAACCCCATCTCTATTAAAAATACAAAAATCAGCCAGGCTTTGTGGCATGCACCTGTAATTCCAGCTACTCCGGAAGCTGAGCAAGCGAATTGCTTGAACCTGGGGGGCGGAGGTTGCAGTGAGCCAAGATCAGGCCACTGCCCTCTAGCCTGGGTGACAGTGCAAGACTCCATCTTGGGAAGAAGAAAATAAATACTACAAGTTTCTGAAAATCTCTAAATTCAATTTTTGTGACTATGCTTTAAAACTTTAATTTCTCTCTTTGTGCTATAATGTCTGTGTTTTGTTTGTTTCTTTCTGTCTTTCTTTCATTTTTAGACATGGTCTTGCTTCTTGTTTTGTTACCCTGGCTAGAGTGCAGTGGCACAATCATGGCTCACTGCAAACCTCAACATCCGCAAGGCTCAGGTGATCCTCCCACCTCAGCCTCCCAAGTAACTGGTACTACAGGCATGCACCACCATGACTGGCTAATTTTTGCATTTTTTGTAGAGACAGGGTTTGCCAACTTGCCCAGCTTGTTCTGGAACTCCTGGGCTCAAGTAATCTGTCTGCCTTGGCCTCCTAAAGTGCTAGGATAACAGACATTAGCCACTATGCCTGTCTGTGTTTTGCATTTTAGAAGGGAATTACTTGGGTAAAGATAATAGCTTGCTCTTGTGTTTTATTTATCTGTCTAGCTGTCATTTTTAAAATTTCCCTGAGAAACTTTTTTAGCAGAAACAGGGGTTCTGAAATAAACTGGAATTTAATGTTCCATTAACATTTCAGAAAATGCCAGCAAGAAGTTTGAATAGATAATTACTTACAAGGGAAGCATGGTAGGTATGTTTGCTCTCCATAGGTCCACCAGAAAGAAAGTGTTTCAAAGTGGATTGTGTCACCAAAAATTATTTGGACTATTTTGGTTTCCACAATTATAGATTAACATTTACATTTGGACAAATGGTTTCCAATTAGGTTGCCCATTAAGTGATGGAGTGCAGGAGCAGTGGTAAATGAAACCTAGTTTGCAAGCCTCAGACAGGAAGGTGATGAGTTGCAAAAGGTGAGAAATGCTATAACTCCTGGTTCCTACCTTCAGCTGTGCCAGAAGGAGATGGGCAGCCAGGAACTGAACCCGGGATGTCCACAGTGCTCATAAAAGCCCAATCTTTTATAGAATTTTTCAAAACACTTTCCCATGCACCATCTTGTTTGATCTCACCACCACCCTGAGAAAGACAAGGGAGATGCTCTTGTTGTCCTCATTTTACAGCTGTGGAAACTGAAACTGTGATTCTGATGACTCAAGAAGGGCACACAACGAGGGCAGAAAGGGGCCACAGTTCAAACCAGCTCTTCTGACCCTCAGTCCTATGATTTGACCACTATACCACATGGCCTCTCAAAAATCTTTGAACAGTCACAGCTCAAAGCAAGGGCTCTGGTAATGAAAGCATATATGAATGTAGCTAGTACATTAATGGTTATAAAATGATTACGCAGAAATGGCCTGACCTCCATGGGGAGTGGCCATGGGGATGCTGCTGGTGAGACCCCATAGGGCAGTGGTTTTCAGTGAGGGCACCAAGCAGCAGAATCCCACTTGCCACACAAGGCCTGGGGGACTCAGGGAAATAAGCCACACAGAGGAAGCCCTCACAATAGAGAGACTGGAAGTAGAGCCACCAGGAGAAGTGAATTGCTGACATATTGGTGGAGAAACACTGTTCTTCAAAGCTGAAGACATCATGCTACCCGACTTCAAACTATACTACAGGGCTACCGTAACCATAACAGCATGGTACTGTTACAAGAACAGACACATAGACCAATAAAGCAGCATAGAGAAAACAGAAATAAAACCACACATCTACACCTATCTGATCTTCAACAAACCTGACAAAAACAAGCTATCAGGAAAGGATTCCCTATTTAATAAATGGTGCAGGGATAACTGAACCCCTTCCTTACGCTATATATGAAAGTCAACTCAAGATGAATTAAAGACTTAAATGTAAAACCCAAAGCCTAGGCAATACCCTAGAAGAAAATTTAGACAATACCATTCAGCACATTGGCATGGGCAGAGATTTTATGATGAAGATGCCAAAAGCTATTGCAACAAAAGCAAACATTGACAAATGGGATCTAATTAAACTAAAGAGCTTCTGCACAACAAAAGAAACTATCAACAGAGTAAACAGACAACCTACAGAGAAACATTTTTCTCTGTATGTATCCCAATTTTCAAACTATGCAGGTGATGAAGGTCTAATACTCAGCATCTAAAAGGAAATGACAAGAAAAAAAAAAAAAAAACCCAACCTCATTCAAAAGTGGGCAAAAGACATGAAAAGACACTTCTCAAAAGAAGATACATGTTTGGCCAACAATCATATTTTTAAAAGTTCAACATCACTGATTTTTAGAGCAACGCAAATCAAAACCACGAAGAGATACCATCACATATAAGTCAGAATGGCTATTATTAAAAAGTCAACAAATAACAGAGGTTGGCAAGGTTATGGAAAAATAGGAATGCCTTTACATAGGTTATGGGAGTGTAAATTAATTCAACCATTGTGGAAGACAGTGTGGCAATTCCTCAAGAACCTAAAAACAGAACTACCATTCGACCCAGCAATCCCACTACTGGGTATGTATCCAAAGGAAGATAAATTGCTCTATTACAAACACCTATGCACTTGTATGTTCACTGCAGCACTAGTTACAATAACAAGGACATGAAATCAACCTAAATGCCCATCAATGATACACTGGATAAAGAAAATGTGCTACATATGTACCATGGAGTACTACGCAGCCACAAAAAAGGAATGAGATCATGTACTTTGCAGGAACATGGATGGAACTGGAGGCCATTATTCTTAGCAAAGCAACGCAGGAGCAGAAAACTAAATACTGCATGTTTTCACTTACAGGTCGGAGCTAAATGATGAGAATACATAGACACGTAGAGGGGAATAATGCACACTGAGGCCTACTGGAGGGCAGAGGGTATGAGGAGAGACAGGATCAGGGAAAATAACGAGTGAATACTAGGCTTACTACCTGGGTGATGAAATAACCTGTACAACAAACCCCCATGACACACATTTACCTGTGTTACAAACCTGCATATCCTGTGCGTGTACCCCTTAAATTAAAATAAGAGTTAAAAAAGAGGACAGTATTACCCTGTTCTTTGAAGAAGTGTACAAGGCCAAATTAGGACTCTTCTATTGTTAGCATTACAGGATGCAAAGCAAGAAGCTTTAGACCAGAGGCAAGAGGGCAGTGTGAGACACACAGACCAAAACCAAATCTTTTCCTATCATCATATTTCACCATATTGATGAAGGGGCCCACTGGTCCAGGAGGGAGGCAAACTGGAAACTATCAGACCCCACGAACACCTGACCTTTCAAAGACTTCCTCAATTGGCCTTAGGATAAAATGCAAATTTCATAAGAGGATCCACCTGCCTACCTTCTCAGCCTTGTCTCTCATCAGGCTCCACACCCCAAGTGTGTATTCACAAACACCCAACACAGGACCTACCCAAAACATGCACTGAGCCACTTCCTTTGCTCTAGCTTACTCTCTCTTGTTTCTAGGTTTGGGCCCATGCTATTCTTTGCCTCAGCTTCATTTCCTCCCTCCCATCCCAATTGCCTAACTCCTAACCATTCTTCAAGTATCAACCTACAGGCCACTTCCTGCAGGAAGTGTCTCTCCAGCACCTCCACCCTTGCAGGCTAAGTTTGCCTGCCATGCTCTCCCATGTCAGTCTGCACTTCCTCAAACCTCACTGTAATTGCTTGATTCTTATTCCGTCCTCACCACCTGGCAATTACTTGGTAGAAGCAGGGACTGCTGACGTACTCACTACAGTAACCTCAAATTGGGCACTGTAGTATTTGTTGAGTGATGGAATAGATTCTTTAATTAATTTAGCTTGTGGTAAAATATAGTAAACAAAAAGCATTTCTCCTCTATAGGCGGTTAGTTCAGTTGGGCTTAGCTCCACAAAGATCCGGCTGGGCAGGCCTCCATGCCATGTTACATAAAAACCTAAGCAGACTGTTAGAGTCAAGATTCTGCTGCAAAAGTGAGCAAGAGTCCTGTTTACAGAATTCTGTCTTAAGAAGGCTTATTTCTGTCTGGGTGTGATCCAAGTTACTGAGGGCTTTAAACAATTGGGAAAGACATTATCTTTGGAAAGTAAAATCCAACCCCTGCCCCTTGGTTCTTGCCAAATCTCTCCCACAACCCACATTAAGTAGATTACTCTGTCCTTAATCACATGCTAAATGCGTGCATCTGTGGCTGGCATCAGCTAAGTGTAAGGCAGCTGCAATCCCCGTGTATATCTCCTGCTATTACAGCAGGAAATCAATTGGGTAAAGAACTCCAAGTGGGTGAGAAACATGACAATACAGGTTGAGATCTTCATTCATTCATTCATTCATTCATTCATTCAACATTAGTTAATAATCAATTATATTCCAGGTACTGAAAAGAGAGAAATGAGACACTCCCTTTCTTCGAAGCACTCACTAGGAAGAAAAAAAAAAGTGCTTAGAGAATGAAAAATTCCTTGTAATTGTTTAGCCTTCACTTCTGAAACTTTAATGTGAATTTTAAGTCACTTGGGTGTCATGTTAAAATGAGGTTCTGATTCAGTAGGTCTGGGGCGGGGCCTGAGAGTCTACATTTCTAAAAGGCTCCCAGGTGACACTGAAGCTGCTGGTTTGGGACCACACTTTGAGCAGAAAGCATCACAATAGAGTCGAGAGAGAGAGAAACAATAATTGTATCCTCATTTAACTCATTTCCTTCTCAGACAAATACTGACAATGAATATAGGAGGTTCTTTATGACCCTTTCACAGATAAAAAATAATCATTGACTCAGGGGGTATACAATTTTCCCAAGGGTATCACAAATGCTAATGCCTGGATTCTTTTATTCATATGCAGTACCCCAAATCCCCAACTTAACCCTCTGTGTTGCCCCCTAACCTTAGCTGCTGATCACAGCCACAACTCTTCTGCCTCTGGATGCAGACTTAGCATCTGCTGGGTGTGGCCTCCCAAGCCTCACATTGACCACATGGACAGCCATAACCCCCTCCTTTGTGATTGGCCTCTGTTGACCTTCACTGGTTTGGTGGCTCCCAGGACAATGGACTGAGGACCACAGGGAGCGGAATAAGAATGGAGTTTGGAGAATATAGGAGCACTTATCACCCTAGGTCTCAGCCAGGTCCCTGAGAACCTGCCATCGCCTCCACACTTCACGGTATCCCTGAACAAGTTACCTGCAGACCACAAGCCACTCCACTGACCTGAGGGGAATGGGAGAGAACTGCACTTGGTGAGGACCTGCAATGTGTAGGAGTTTGCACAAGTGATTTCCTTGAGTTATCTCTTTCAAGAGGTGTAATATGGGTTATGATCTTCACTTGTACGTGTATGTATTCATTCAACACTAGTTAAGGACCAGTTATGTTCTAGCTATTGAATAGAGATAAATATAAGACAGATTCCTTCTCTTCAAGGGATGCTCAAAGAGTGGGTGACAGGCCCCAAATCACCCAGCTAGGAAGTGTGGCAGGAACAGAAAACCATCATCTCTCCAGCCTAAACCCATCACTTTTTCCAAGCTCAATGAACTCGTTGTACCAGCAGCCTTCATCATCTGAAAAGTCTATTAATAATACAGAGATTATGATTCAGTAGGTCTTGCAAGAGGCCCTATAGTTGGCATTTTTACCAACGTCACACCAAGGGATTCTGATCCTAGCAAACTGCAGATCATACTTTAGGGCTATGTCCTCAGACAAACTATATAAGTAATGCAGGAGCACTGACCATCTTCAGCCACCCTAAGATCCTGCTTGGTGCAGAGAGAGCAGACTCCTCCTACCTTGGGGAGACTGAGTAAACTGGAAAGAAGAGTGCAATTACTGCATCCAGCCAAATTTGGAAGCAATATAACAAGTGTTACATCTGAGGCCAGGAATGCAGCCCTGCTAGAATGCTGCATGGCTGGCAGGGTGCGTGTGGGTGGGGCAGCCTGAGAGTCCCACCCGCACGCTCACATCACATCATGCTATTATGACTGGTGTTCCTTCGTACTGGTGTCCTTCCATGTGATTATCGCATTGTGGCTCTCAATCCCACAGTCCTAAGGGATGAGCCACCTGGGTCCTTATGTAGGCAGATGCTGTCAGTAAACACCCTCCCCAAGTAAATGCACAGCTGGAGTTAACCCCAGGCAACTGGACCCGACAGGAAATCACCCAGAGTCACCAACTAGGACAGAGAATGGGAGCATAATGGACCCATCTGGACAGAGAAGAAGAGCTCAGATGAGCTGGGGACAACAGAGATGGTAGAAAGAGAACTAAGATGAGAGTCCTGCATTCCAGACCCAATCACTGACTGCAGGATTCTCATCAAGTCATGTCCCGTTTCTGGGTCATTGTGTCCTCATGAGTAAGATCCTTTCCGGTTCTGATTTTCTGAGTCCTTGATTTTATTACAGGGTGAAGACACTTGCTCGGCTTGAAATGGGAGGACTGAGATCCACTCCTGGCTCTTTTCTCACTGCACCCTTCACTCCTGGAAAACTGGTCTACTCCTTTCCCCAGAAAGCATCTGAGTCACTCCCATCCTAATTCCCTCCTCCCTCCCTATATGTGTGTAGGGCTACTGGGATATCTCATAGAATCAAGAAGATTTGATTCAGAAAGGGAAATGAAATGGGAATATTCCAAAAGCAAGAGTTTTCAGCCCCCATTTCTAGTATGCTACCATTAGCTGCTGCCAGTACCACCACCTCCCAGCCTTTGTATCTTTCTGATTTAATTATTAAATTCTAGGAGAGGGAGAATTTCATTGCCCAGGTGAGGTTGGATGCTTAGTCCTGTCTCAACCAGGTAGGGCCAGGTGGGCAGGGTCACTAAATGGAAATATGGCCAGTTACAGTCCATTGCATGTTAGAGGCAGCCTACAGAAAAGGAGACTGCCATATCAGGGCTGAACACAACAATAATTCCTGGGGGACTCAAGGCTTTCCTGTCCTTCCAACTTTTCCTCTACCACGGACGTTCCATCCTTTCCTAGGCCTACATGGGCTCCTGCAGGATGCAAAACTCAGTGCTCAGGACAGCACTGAGCACTCTCACCCTGATCCTCCACAAAGCACATGTTATTCACTCTGTTCCCAGAGGTCAGCCTTCACTCAGAGCTCACGAATTCTGGAGCTGAGTAAAACACTGACTATAATCCACCACAGCGCAACAGTCAGCTTCCTGCCATATTCCAGGAATCCTGTCAGTCAATCTTTATGGAGCATTTATTATATTGTAAAGGTCTAGGCTCAATGCTGTGGATAAATACAAGCTCAGATGTACATAGACTCTCTTCCCAAGAAGGCCATACAGGAGAGAGAATAGAAAACAGACAACAATGTAACTAAACAGTTCCCAAGAACTTTCAGGAACCAAGCACAGAAAGCAGTGGGCAAACTTTGGGAAAGGAGAGAGGTCAGTAAAGCATTTCCAGGGAAGGTGACACCTGGTAAATTGCATCGTAGATGAAGAGTAGCAGTCAGCCAGAAGAAAAGATGGAAGACAATTTCAGGCAGAAGGAACAGCCTGGGAAAAGGCTCAGAGGCATACTACAATATAGCAAAGGAAGAGCTCGTCTATGTGAGGCGAACCGAACATGTGAGGCACAGTCCAGTGAAGCTGAGATTGGAGGGCTGGGCAGGGGTTATACCATGCTACAGTGAGCGGATCCTGCTGAACCTGCTAAGCAGTATGGAGGAGTGGGAAACAAGGATGATTACAGTCATCCAGATGACAGAAGATAGAGATATTCCACAAGGTGTAATTTAAGCTAAGACCTAGAAGACAAGAAGGAGCTAGTCATAGGGAAACCAGAGAAAAGAATATTCTAGGCAGAGAAAAGAAATCCCCAAAGAGGGAAGATGTATGGAGCAATAAAAAGTCAGGGGGTGTTTGAAGGAAGCAAGAGCAGTGAGATTGGTAAGGGAGGAAAACGCTGAGGTACACCCTGTCCACGTTTGAATTTTCTTCACAGGGAAGCCTTTAGAGCGTTCTAAACAGCCAATTTCCATGATCTCATTAGCAATCGTTTGTAAAGACTATTTTCTTTTTATTATTATTATTATTATACTTTAAGTTCTAGGGTACATGTGCACAACGTGCAGGTTTGTTACATATGTATACATGTGCCATGTTGGTGTGCTGCACCCAGTAACTCGTCATTTACATTAGGTATATCTCCTAATGCTATCCCTCCCCACCTCCCCACAATAGGGCCTGGTGTGTGATGATCCCCTTCCTGTGTCCAAGTGATCTCATTGTTCAATTCCCACCTATGAGTGAGAACATGTGGTATTTAGTTTTCTGTTCTTGTGATAGTTTGCTGAGAATGATGGTTTCCAGCTGCCTCCATGTCCCTACAAAGGATATGAACTCATCCTTTTTTATGGCTGCATAGTATTCCATGGTGTATATGTGCCACATTTTCTTAATCCAGTCTGTCACTGATGGCCATCAGAGAAATGCAAATCAAAACCATAATGAGATACCATCTCACCCCAATTAGAATGGCAATCATTAAAAAATCAGGAAACAACAGGTGCTGGAGAGGATGTGGAGAAATAAGACTATCTTCTTATTGTGTGGGCAGTGGACCGCTGGGAAGCGACAATGCAAGCAGTAAGAACAGACAGGGGTTTATTGACATATTCCAGGCAAGAATGATCGAGATGGCCAAGGGGTAGGGTGACTTGGACAGATTAAAAAGAAGTTTTGGAGATAGAATTGACAGAAATAGCTCATGGCTTAGAGAAGGGGTGATAAGAAGAGAGAAATTCTGACTGGTTTGCAAGTGCCACTGAATACACAGTAGTGTATTTACCAAGACGGGGAAGATGGGCAGATGAGCGAGGTCTGATTTTGGGGGTAGATAGAGGAAATACGGAAATCAAGGGTTCTCTTTTGAATGTGTTATGTTTGAGATGCATTTTAGATCTCTAAGTGGAGATGTCACCTAGCAGATGGTTATATAGGTTTCACTCTATGGCTAGAGACAAAAAGTTGAATATCATTAGCATATAGATGGTATTTGAAGACAAGGGAGTGGAGGTACTGGAGGTACCTAGACAGAAAGTGAGACAGAGAAGAAAAGGAGATTTGGGGTCATACTTATGGCCAGCCGACATTTTAAGACAGAGAAGAAGAGAAAATTGAGTAGGACTAGCCTGTGAGATTATTACTAGCCTGTGAGATTATTACTGGCCTGTGAGAGAATGTGGTTTCAGAGAAACCAAAAGCATGGGGATTGCCATGGGGCTGGATGGTGGGGTTGTGGGGTAGGAAGATATTTTAAGAAGGAAAAAGTGGGTCAGGCACAGTGGTTCACGCCTGTAATCCCAGCACTTTGGGAGGCTGAGGTCAGCGGACCACAAGGTCAGGAGATAGAGACCATCCTGACTAACATGGCGAAACCCTGTCTTTACTAAAAATATAAAAAATTAGCCAGGCGTGATGGCACATGCCTGTAGTCCCAACTACTCGGAAGGCTGAGGCAGGAGAATTGCTTAAATCCGGGAGGCAGAGTTTGCAGTGAGCCGAGATTGTGCCACTGCACTCTAGCCTGGACGACAGAGCGAGACTCCGTCTCAAAAAAAAAAAAAAAAAAAAGGAAAAAGTGAACAACTGTATCTGATGTAGCAGACAGGACAGGTAAAATGTGAACTGAGAAATAGCCATTAGATTTACATCCCAACCCTCTAAGACCACACTACTGGCCGATAGTAGATGCTCCATAAATGTAAATTGAACTCATTGACCAAAAGAACCAGCCCAGGAATGGCAAATATGGAACAGTTTTAGCTTCCACGTTACCACAGTTATTGCCTTTTTGAAAAAAAATTGAGACTCAGCCCCAGAATCCTTAAGCACTATCGAGTAATTAGAATTGTCATGCAAATTGAATCTATTTGCCATTCCTGGTGTAGACTAAACAATCAGGACAGGACTTTACATCAGAGTTGTTCAATACAGTCTCATTAGCACGGCTTCAGGAGGAACCACAAACCATCTGCCAAGAGTCTTGCAGGGGAATTCCTGCTCTGGGGTGGAGACTGAACCAGGTGATCGCTAAGGCCCTTCAGAGAGTCTGTGGTTCAGATGGCAATTCCCTCTAAAATGCAGCTGTTCAAAGCACAAAGAGAAAAACCCAACCCAGCCTAGGGTTAATAAGTGCAAACTGAATCTTTCCTAAAACTTCCTTCAATGCATTTTTTTTCTTCCTCTTATCTTCACCAGCCTCCTGAAATGTCTTATCTGCAAAGGCATGATTCTGTTCTAAATCTCTGTCTATGAACACAATGATCATTTTTGCTTCTTCCACACGGTAGCATTAACCTAACTTACCCATTCAGCCATAGGCAGACTGTCTTCATCTCTAAATGATGCACCCCCCACATAAAAAAAAAAGGCAGACAGTTTTATTCTTTAGTCCAAAGTACTTAGCATTACGAAGAGACATCTGCTGCAGACAAATCTTGGGTCTTTGGAACCTAAATACTTTGAAATTTATTCCTCTTCACCACCTGGAGGCTCATGAGTCCATTTGTGGACTTTCCCACCTAATGCTGCCTTGCAAGTTAATGAGCAGTTGGTTCATAGACATGCAAGTTATAGCTCCTCTATTAAGACTCCTACATCCATTTTGCAGTTGAAAGGGCAGAAAATTAACCACTAGAACTGTCTCAGTGCCCTCTATCTCCTCTCACCTTTATTCATTACTTCAATGAACATGTACTGCATGCCAGATTCCACACTGTTTTCTAGAATAGAATCGAGAGGTACAGTGAGGAATAAGATTTGGTTTTCTTTCCCATCTGGGGCTCATACATGAGCTTTACAAGTTCTATATGTCCTTCTGAAATGACATTCAAAATGCTGTGTGTGTGTGTGTGTGCGTGTGCGCGCGCGCGTGTACGCACGCCTCCAGAAAGATGTTTGTAATTTTCATCAGATTTAGAATCCAAAAGGGCTAGAGATCAATGGGAATGTAAAGTCATTTTTGACACTTCCCTTTCCATCATCACTAATGACACACAAATCAATCACCAAGGATTGCCAGGTTTGTTTTTCATTTTCCCCTAAATTGCTCTAGATCTATCTCCCACTGTCCATCCCCCACCTTAGTTCAAGCCACCCTCAGTCCATTAGTTAACAGCCCTGCCTCCCACATGGCGTCTCTGCCATCCTCCAATCTGTTCTCCACAATGAAGTCAGAGCATATTTTCAGCTCTCTAATCTGATCATTTCGACCTCTTGCTTAAAACCTTTCAATGACTTCCCACTGCTCTGAGCATAAATGCCAAGCCATAAACATTCCCATGAGCATTTGCAATCACGACTCATTGTTCTCTACTATTCTCTTCACTCTGTGAACTCCAGCCTCATCCAACTTCATTCTCATCTTTAAAATCTCTTTCCACTCTCCTGCCATGGGGTTTGAGCACATTCTGCAATCTCTACCTGAAAGGCTTCTTCTCCTCTCCCTTCACCAAATTATATTGTAATAATCACTTCTACCAGCCACTTCCCCTGACCTCCCTCACTAGGCTAAACGCGCTATTGTAAAACTTCCTAGCTCCATGAAGTTCATACCCTTTGTCCAAGTTAGAATTGTGCAGGCTTCATATGGTCCATTGATTAATATTTATCCTTCAGCAAACCTGACTATGCATCACTGTATCCCAGGGCTTACTGAAACACTGGGTACATAGAAGGCAAGTGCTTGATTAATCCTCAGTGAATGAACAAGTGAATAACTGAGTGGATGAATAAAGAAGCAATGTAGCAGATGCTAAAATAAAAGAAAGCACTGAGCATTGCCACAGCACAAAAAATTGGGCACATATCTTTAGGAGGTCATAAGGGCATGGATTGCGCCTCCTATATTTTTAGTGTCTAGTCCAGAGGTTATGATGCATGCATATATGCAATGTACATTGACTGAAAACATTAAATAGCAACTAACTCTGCCTGGGTGAGTGACATGAGGCTTCAGGAAGACTTAGCATTTGACATCAGTCATAAAGGAAAACAAAGTATGCAGATCAGGCCAGGTGTGGTGGCTCACGCCTGTAATCCCAACACTTTGGGAGACCAAGGCGGGTGGATCACCTGAGGTTGGGAGTCCGAGACCAGTCTGACCAACATGGAGAAACCCCGTCTCTACTAAAAATACAAAATTAGCCAGGCATGGTGGCTCATGTCCCAGCTACTCAGGAAGGCTGAGGCAGGAGAATCGCTTGAACCCGGGAAGCAGAGGTTGCGGTGAGCCAAGATCACACCACTGCACTCCAGCCTGGGCAATAGGAGTGAAATTCAGTCTCAAAAAAAAAAAAAAAAAAAAAAAAAAAAATGATAATAATACAAAATTAGCCCAGCATGGTGGGGCATGCCTGTAATCCCAGCTACACAGGAGGCTGAAGCAGGAGAATCACTTGAACCCAGGAGGCGGAGGTTGCAGTGAGCCAAGATCGCGCCATTGCACTCCAGTCTGGGCAACAAGAACGAAACTCCGGCTCAAAAAAAAAAAAAAATAGTATTCAGATCAAAGGGAGAAAGAGGCCGGCAAGGGGCATTTCAGACAGAAGAAAAGGCGGGTACAAAGGCATGAAGCCACAGAAAAGGAGGAAAAGTTCTTTGCAGAAAAAAGGGATTAGGTGAAGTAAACGTGGAGATATGCTTCCTGGATCCTCCTTCTGAGAGGGAAAAATTTTGTTTTCCCAGGTGCTGGAAGCATTTGCAGAGAAACATCTCCAGCGGTCAGCTCCTTATGGGTGGCCTGGGCTGCAGAGAGCCATCTTACCCAAGGTCACACCATCCCAGAAGCAGCCCCCTCCCCATCATTGCTCAGACATTTGGGTCCACTGAGGGACAATCTTAGCAGCAGTTTTTCTCCAGAGCTCCCACTGGGGTAGGCAGAGGCCACCATTGGTACTGCATTACCATAGTTGAACTCTTCCCTCCATCCTTCCTCTCACAGGTGTTGATCTCACCTGAACACTAAACTCTGTACTTGAGTCTGCTTCTCAGAGAACCATGCTGCAAGCCTGGGTTATGCCATAAATAGGTTTATGCAGATGAATCAACTAGAATGGTAGTTGAGAACAGGGTGGTGAGGGTTCTGCAATGCTGGGCCAATAGGTATGAGCTTACACTGCTGGCAGTGAGAGACTGGGGGCCTTGTAATCAGAGGGTGCTGAGTTTAAGGTCTTATATTGGAAAGACTTCTCTGGCTTCTGTGCAATGACTACATTAGAAGGAGGCAGAGAGGCCTGCTGAAAGGCCGTTGGATTAGTCCAGGGAGAAGAAATGTGAGTTCCAAGATGGAGAAATAATGGGTCATGGAGAGGAGGGGTGATGTTAAGCAATTTAGGAGGAAAAAATCAAAAGCCCCTCATGACACATTGACTATGGGGACAGAGTAAGGATGAATGGATAATGACACAGAGAGAGTGTGCTAATTCATTCTCAGGTGTGGCAGGGAGATCACTCCTAATTTAAAATTGCCACTTGGAAGAGGAGTTCTTTCTCCTAAGACCTTTTCCAAGGCACTCCAGGTAGCAGAGAATTCAAGTGGTAACTACAATTCTCCTATAGCTTGAAATACATAATAAACCAGCAATGTCTTATACAAAAAGCATCATTAGCAAAGTTTGTGTTTGTTCATCAGTTAAGATCTTAGGGCTTTTTGCTTGATATCGTTAATCATCACGCTTGCTAAAGAACTTTCTTCTATCAAACAGATGGGGATTCAAATAAAGGGAGCAAACATATGAATATGCAAGAAGGAAGACCAAATTATTAAGGCAGAATGAAGAAGAACCTGGCAGGAATACTCTTTATTCCACAAGTATTTACTGAGCATCTTCTACATGCCAACCATTATGCCAGGGACGGGGAATACAATGACAAGCAAAACCCTGCAGATTTCATGCCACGAAGCAAGCACACATCTGAAGGAAGTTTACATAAATAAATTATGTATTGCTGGTGCCAGCATGCCCCTCTTCCTCAGTTTAGTTCAAATGTACTCCTATAACTATTACTTTTGCACTGAAATTTCCTTTTATTTTTTTCTCATTCATTGTGGCATAATAGAAAGAGTAGACAGGCATACCAATTGCCTTACTCATCATGTGACCTTGAGTAAATTACACATCCTTCCAATGGGGCCAATTATACCAGTCTCCCAGGGTATGCTTGAAAATACACTAAGATACTGTGTACCACAGCCAGTTAGCTATACAACATATCATATAAGCCTTTCTGTGAATTCAACTATACCAAATGGGGATGGGAATGAGGGTAAGAGAGAAATAATAATTTAAATATATGACAAGGGCTGACTATATAATTTGTAGGGACCAGAGAAAAGTAAAATTGAGAGCCTCCCTATTCAAAAATTAAGAATTTCAAGATGGTGATAGCAGAGCATTGAGCCAAGCACAGGATTCTTCTGAGTGTGAGGCCCTTTACAGTGTCACAGAATGCACACCCATGAGGTCACCCCTGGACTTTTTATTCCCATATCCCAGTGGTTCTTGGTTCCCATGCATATCTAATATGGTGAATAAGTTCTATGATTAATATGATCTTAATTCTAAAATATATATTTTGTTTACTTGGTTTTTGTTCACTTTGGCCGCTAACCAGAAGCAACCTTATTTTCATGTGCATAAAAACCACAGATGCAATCATTTGGTTTAAGGGATTTTCAAGGGTAGTTGTTCATTTGTCACGCTGCTGATAAACATATACCTGAAACTGGGAACGAAAAGAAGTTTAAGTGGACTTGCAGTTCCACGTGGCTGGGGAGGCCTCAAAGTCATGGTGGGAGGCGAAAGGCACTTCTAACATGGCAGAGGCAAGAGACAAATGAGGAAGAAGCAAAAGCAGAAACCCTTGATAAACCCATCAGATCTCGTGAGACTTATTCACTACCATGAGAATAGCACAGGAAAGACCAACACAGGAAACACCGGCCCCCATGATTCAATTACCTCCCTGAGTGTCCCTCCCACAATATGTGGGAATTCTGGGAGATACAATTCAAGTTGAGATCTGGGTGGGACACAGCCAAACCATAACAGTTGTTTTTACTCTATTTTCCCATTACACACTGGTTTCCTAAAGCCTGCAGAAGGTGAAAGCTCACCACAGCTGTCATTTCTCCTGAGCCAAGCAAGGAGTCAACCTTGTACCCCAGTCTGGATCACATGCTTTACAGTGAGAACTTCATTCAAGCCACACAGCAAGCCTGCAGGATAAATAATACCATCCTCATTCTCTAGAGGAGGGGGAAACAGAGCCTCAGAGCAGGGAAGCAATTTGCTTAAAGTTACCCAGAAAATAAGTGGCAGATTTGGGACTGAAATATGGGTCTTTGGAGCCCACTGTCCACATTCATTCACTGATGTTTTAATAAATGTTTGTTCCTTCCAACTCTCTTCTGCAAATCTTTCCCTAACCTTTTGAAATGAAGAACTGTTTGGCAAATTAGGAACCTGATTTTCTGCATCCTGGTAGCAGAGAATGGTTTGCCAATTCAGTTCAGGCACGTAATGCCGGAGGCAGAGCAACAGAAGAGCCTGAAAGTCTGACCTGTGCTTCTAGAGTTCTGATTGCCACATGATGAAAACTCAGGGCTGACATCACTAGTCTCCAGCCTCCCAAACATGAGCCCATGTGGAGAGAATGTTATAAGGGGGGAAAAAATAAAGGTCATTTTAGAGTGAATGATAGATATAATTAATGTTACTGACAATGAAAAGCTTAGGTGCTGAGAGACAAATGAGTCAGCAGTGAGCTTGATGTTGAAACTGCATGCTGCCTTGTGGCTCAAATACCTACCTATTAGGAAAAAAGAGCAATTTCCTGATCAATGCACACAAAATTCTGGATTGAAAACACTAAGTGAAAAGTGGGAAAAAAGCCACTTGTGTGTTTTATTTCCAGCATGTGCACAGCCACATTGATGCATAATTTTGGGTTTGTCATTCCCCTTTATGAGTTTTTATTGTCTCAACGTTTTAGGATGAAGGCCTTTCATAATCTGACCTTATCTTCCCTTCATATGATCACCCTCCCTAGTCTCTTCTCTAAATATCCAAATATTACTTCGTCATTCCAGAGGCAGTTCTACCTAGACATGAAGCCTGCCCTAGTCTCCAAATCGGAAATGCAGGCCATGAATGGTCATGACCTGTTTGTTGAATGATGAGAAATTCAATGTATTCCCTGATTTTATCTGGGAATGGCCTCATTCACCTCTCCACCAGGCATGTCCTCTCCATACTGAATCAATCACCACTTTCTCCAGGTGTCCTCGGCACTTACTTCATACATCTATTATTGAGCGCAATAAGATGCATTGTACTACATATCTTTCCATTCCCCTAATAATATCTGATGTATCACTGAATGAATACATGGGGGCGTCTTCCCCATTAAACCATGGGATTTGTGAGAGTAACATCTTTATATTGCTCATCTTTGCAGTTCCCTCTGTGCTTGGCATAATATTTTGAACAAAATATGTGCTCAATAAATATTAACTAGATGCATTTACATCCATCAGGATTACTTTTAATGATTACAGATTTGGCATTTGGTGCCTCTTCTAAACAGAGGCAATCTGATTATTTGATAACAAAAAGATCTTACCAGACTGCAGGAGGGGTGTGAGGAAAAATATGTTCTTGACTGACACAGATGCTGCTGAATTAATAATTAAAAATTGCATGGGATGCATAAATGATAGAACACAAAATGAGAAAGGACAACACAATGGTCTGCTTCCTGTTGAAAAATAATTATCTGGTCCACTAATGAAGTAGAGCCATTAGTCTTGGCCATAGGAAATTAATAGCTACCTTCCTGTAGTGACTTGCCATGTGCCAAGTGTTTGCTGAGCCCTTTCGAATATCATCACATTAAATCCTCCCAACAGCCCTGTGAAGCAGGTAGTACTTGTATTATCCCCTTCCATATTCCATTTTGAAGATTAAGCTTGGGAGAAGTATGATAATTTGCCTAAAATTGCAGGGCCAGCAGATGAAAGAACTTGATTCAAATCCAGGTATGTTGCTTCCAAAGTTCATGTTCTAAACTAGTCTGCTCTGTAGGTAAAATAAGGATGTCAGGTGATGCTTTTCAGCTCAATTATAAACGGAATCGTCTATTACATAGACTCCAGTCTCCTCATTCTACAAATGATAAAACTGAAACTCAGAACAATAAAGGAATGTAGGATCTTAGAATCTCATGGCTGAAATGAACATTAAAATTCATCTAGTCAAATATTCCCACATCTACCTGCTGACGATGTCTAACAACTCTGAGATATAATTCACACATCATACAATACATTTTATAGTTGAAGTTTTTTTTTTGAGTCTTGCTCTGTTGCCCAGGCTGGAGTGCAGTGGCCAGATCTCAGCTCACTGCAAGCTCCGCCTCCCGGGTTTACACCATTCTCCTGCCTCAGCCTCCCCAGTAGCTGGGACTATAGGCGCCCGCCACCTCACCCGGCTAGTTTTTTTTTTTTTTTTTTTTTTTTTTTTTTGTATTTTTTAGTAGAGACGGGGTTTCACTGTATTAGCCAGGATGGTCTCGATCTCCTGACCTCGTGATCCGCCCGTCTCGGCCTCCCAAAGTGCTGGGATTACAGGCTTGAGCCACCGCGCCCGGCCAATTCAGTAGTTTTTAATATATCCACAGTTATATGTTGATTACCACAATTTAATTTTAGAACACTTTATCACCCCCAAAAGAAATCTCATATCCATTAGCTGTGCTCCACATCCCAGCCCCAACCCCAGCCTTAAACAACCGTGAATCTGTCTCCATGGATTTGCCTATTCCAAATATTTCATAGAAATCGAACTATAAAATATGTGGTCTCCTATGCTTGGTTTCTTTCATTTAGCATAACATATGCTTTTGAATATCTTGAAGTCACCTCAATACACAGCAGCAAATTTGTGGTAGCAACAATGAGTGTCTGGTGGGTGGGGCACATATCCCCCAAATAATCTTCGTTAGCCCCACCCCAGAAGCTACCCCAAAATAAACATAAAATCTAAATTGAGAGAGTATGTTTGATATTTGTTATGGTTTGAATTGTTTCCCCCTAATATTCATATGTTGAAGTTCTAACCCCAATATCTCAGAATGTGAGTTCATTTGGAAACACAGGCTTTACAAAGGTAATGAAGTTAAAATGAAGCGATTAGAGTGGGCTCATATGATGGGCTTCCCCAGAAACATGGGGAGAATGCCATGTGAAGACTGGGTTTATGCCACCACAAGCCAAGGAACTATCAGAAGTTAGGAAAGAGGCCAAGAACAGATCCTTCTCTCAGATGAAACCAATCCTGCCAACAGCTTGATTTTGGACTTCTGGCCTCCAGAACTGTGAGAGAACCCATTTCTATTGTTCAGGCAACTCAGTTTGTGGTTTTTTGTTGTAGCAGCCCTAGCAAACTAATACAACATTTAAACACAGCTTCTGCACAAATTTCCTAGTCATCTTCTCCCTGACAAGTACATTGCTACCCTGAGGTTCCTCCTCAGGCAAAATCTGAAAGTCAACATTTCTTTAAAATCAAATCCATGAAATTTCCACCTAAGCCTAGCCTTCTTTCAGAGCTCCCTATTTCAGGCAATGGCAACACTATCCAAACAAATATGCAAGCCAGAATTTTAGCATCATCATTGACTTCTCCTCTCTTTTATGCCTGCTTTCTCACAACACACACACACACACACACACACGTTTTAAGTCAAGAGTATTTCAAAAGAGAATTCTATCAAGCCAATGAAGACAAATCAACCAAATACCTTTCAGAATATTCCAGATCATTAAAACCTAAACCTTGACATTCCTTCATGAAGCCAGCAAAATATTAGAATCTGAAAAAACAAAGAAACAGAAAAAAAATAGAAACTTAATAAAGGATCTCTATACAAACTGAAGCTAAGACACTAGGCTGCATAATCCATGGGTGTTTAAAAGAATAATATAGCATGACCAAATACAAATTGGTTTAGGAATGCAAGCCTACTTCCTTTTACTCTACTGGCCCACAATGTTATCACATGAGAAAATTAGAAATAGCCAACATGATTTGTCTGTTAAAACACCACATTGCACTTTACTCTATAACCTAATCTACTCTCGATATTTCTAAATATTTTTTCATTGTTTTCCAGGAATCTTTAAAAGCCCTTTGGCACCAGACACCATGTTTTCCCCCTTTTAAAATATACTAATGGCTTTGCCAAACCTTAATCTATTGAAATGTCTATCTGCGCAGAGTCTCTTGCCAATATAGATGCAGAAAACATACTCACTGCCAACATCTAATGGAGGGAACCCATTATGTAATAATCAAAAACAACCTTTCCCACCTAAGAATTTGAATTTGAAAGCCAAAAATCCATTTCCTGGAAAAAAAAAATTTTGAAAAATTATGTTAGGCCCAAAATTCAACCCAACTCAATGTACTACTATGATTATCTATTGCTATGTAACAAAACTACCCAAAACAAAACAATTTATTTTTGTCCTAGGGGTTGACTGGGCTCTACTGGTAGGTTCTTCTGTTGGGTCTGTCATGTGGTTGTAGATGGTTGGCCATTGAGCTGACTTAAAGGTTTTCCTGAGCTATGGCCCCAAGATGGCTCATGCACATGGCTGGCAGTTGATATGGGCTGTTGGCTGGGAACACAACAGGGGTCATTGACCAGGGTGCCTGTTGCAACTTGCAGCATTCAAGGCTGTCAGATAGGTCAGCTCAGGACCGCAACAGCCAACAGCTGGCTGAGATGGCCCTATTTTTGTCTCCAATACATCCCCTATACACAAAGATACATCATTAGAAGCCCTTTAAACTCATACAAGGATCCTATGACATTTAGAAGTCTTGTTCTTTGTCCTGTGTGAAGACATCTAGAACCACTTTCTGACTTCCTTGGAGGCTAGTTAAGTACTCGACTTTCAGTTGGTCAAACCTGAGTTCCTAACTGAGTAGTTTTTGTCAACTTTCTAAAACTCTTCTGTAAAATGGAGACACCTCCTCCCTCACAAAGTTGTGGTGAGGTTAAAGAAGGATAAAATGTGTGAGGTACTTTGTACACTACCTGGTATATGATGATATGTTAATGAGTGGTATTATTAATATTATGATTAATATCATCATCATTATTTGCAGGGAAAAGAAAAGCTACATTTGGAAGAAAGGAGATTATTTTTATATTTTGAGAATGGATAGACTAATATACCATATTATGTCCCTCTTTCATGTTTCCATAAGTTCCATTTTCATATAAAAGGGTAAAAGACACTATTCAGCTTACATGGTCTCATTTTTTCTTGTCTGAACATATTTCTTATTCTATACATAGTAAAAAAATTATAAAACAGGGAAGATGTGTGTGTGTGTGTGTGTGTGTGTGTGTGTCTACACTCTGGGGATACTTGGATGAAATAAGACCCTTGTCTGTCTTTGAAATTTCACTCATCCTTGAGGCCTTCTTTGCCTGTTAATTTCCTGGTGCAAACTTCCCCTCCCAAGCTTCCCTACAGGTATCTCTTTCCTTGATGTCCCACAGTATGGCTACATCTCTGTCAAAGCTCTCACTACAGCTTGAGTTGTGTTAGGAGAACTGGGTATGTGTTCTTGTCCCCAGTGGGCCATATGCTACTTGGAAGCAAAGACTGACCACCCCCCACCATGCCTCTCTTCACCCTGATTCACTCACTAGCTCTAGTACGTGCCAAATAGTTGTCTGTTGAATTGAGTGTGGTCCAACTCCTTCATTTTATAGTTGAAGGAACTCAAACCCAGACAGGTCTGTGACTTGCCTAGGGTCACAGAGTCAAGCCAGAACTAGAATCTCAGCTCCTTCCTCCCTAGTAAGTGCCTATGTGCTCTACCAGCCGATGCTGTGGCCTGCTGGGACATGTGGGGCAGGTCGACAGTGGGACTCAAGGAACCAGGTATGATTGTCTATCCATGGGATTGCAGACAGGTTCTCTGAAGACATTTTGTAATTGCCTTCCTATCATAAGCCCTAACTACTGGTGTGGCCCCATGGGGAACAGCATGGCCTACATTGAGGAGAAGTTTTACAGCTGGTAACAGCAATGACAACAGACACTGGAGATGGCACAGCAGAAAGGCACTGGGCCCTGAGTTAAGCAGGTCTGGATTTGAATGCTATTTCTTCTGCTTCTAGCTGGTTGATCTTGTGGACATTACTTCTCTTTCCTGAGTCTCAGTTTTCTCTTCTGTTAAGTGGGAGTTAAAACGTCTACTTGGAAGGCACAAAATAAGTGACCAGCACAGAAGACTGTTATGCTATTATGTATTAATATTTTTGACAATGACACAGTGTTCTGATTGTCCATAAATTCAAGTTTGCTGTTACACCAAATATCTATTCCCAATTTCATTTCCTATTCTCTGCCCCTGTATATAAGGCTTAGAGGCCTTAGCTCTTTGCTTCCTGCTTGCATAAGGCCTTTTACTGGAGTTCTTAAGGAACCAACTTTGAAGAGGCTTTAAGTGTCTGGGGGTGGAGACCCCTTCCACCCTAGGAGTTCCTGGCTACTTGGGGCTTTCACATGCTCTCTCTGCCTCTTCCCCAGACTCTCTGTCTGCTACATGTTTGCTTGAAGGAGATATTCAAATAAGGCATTTATAAAGATATAGTATATTTTAAAAGGTGCCAATATATACTTGTGCTAGGCACCCAGAGAAAAGCACCATTAGTAGGATTTAGAAGTGTTTACTACCTTCTGGAAAATATGATACTTAAGCTGTGCTTGAAGGAGGGATACAACTAGGATCAAGAGTTTGGTGAACTCACATGTGGTAGCTCTCGATAAAATGAGCAGGATACAGTGTAGGTGCTACAGAAAGACAGTATGGTATGGTATGAAGGTTGAGCATGAGGGTAGATGGATGCTGAAAAATTGCAGTTTTCCCCCTGCCCCCTACCCACTTTCTCTGCTATGCAACTTTGCAGTGCCCTCTTACTGTGAGCTAATAGCCTGGGCATGCTCCTCTCGTGATGACAGAGGCACAGAAGAACAAACCCCAAAGTTCAAGGCCTTTTGAAGATATAATTTGTGTCAGGTCTGCTAACAACGCGTTGTCCAAAGCAAGTGGCATGGTTTAGTCCACTCTCAAAGAGCCAGGAAGAAAAGTGACACGAATGAAATAGGCTCAATATGCCAGCAGGTGTGTGCACAATGGTACAGAGAGGGAGACCGAAGTTCAGCTAGCCCCTGTAGCCTGCTAGTTCCTGTCTTCCTGCCTGGCCAACTTTCACTCATCTGCACAACAGAAACTGAGGAAAGGGCATGGTGGAGGATGTTTTTGACCTCTTGGAAGTTCCAGTTCTGCCCTCTCACTCATTGTGACTTGAATAGGTCACTGCCTTCTGCTTGTCCTCCTTCATTTTCCTTTAGTGTAAATCCTTGCTCTAAACTCGTCCCATTTGTGTAAGAGCTCAGTGGATACATGACACTCAACAAATTGTCAATGGCTCCTCATGACCTACCAATAAATTCCAAACTCTTTAGCCAGACAATCTAAGAACTTTCTAACCCATAAGCTATTTATATTCTGTTTTGTACTGGGGCTATTTCTGCAGAAATCTTATCTTTACTACTCAATTGTTAGCTTCTTCAGGGGAGGGATTTGGAGTTATCTAGCATTTATCAGAGAGCTCATCTTATAGCAAGCACTTAATATATTTTTTGACTCTGTGTTAAGATAAAGCACTGAACAGCTCCAAGACATGGTGAATGTAATCATGTCTGTAGTGGAAAGAGTACTGGACCTGGAGTTAGAAGACCTTGCTCTCAGTACTGATTGTTTCTTGCCACTTGGTGATGTTGGAACAATCATTTATTCTCCCTGAGTATCATTAATCTTAGCTGATAGATGGAAGTGATTATATCAACTTCCTTGGTTATTATAAAGAATGAAATGGCCAATAAAGAAGAAAAAATTGCAATATAACCTAGAAAGAAATGTCACTAGAATTATTATTCAAACCAGAGCCTTTGAAGGACCCAAGTTTGTCACTACCAGACCTATGACAGTGCAGAATTTAATAGGGCTTTCTTTTCACTAAAGTCAGTTAAATAAATGATCTTTTGCAAAGTTGAAGTCATAATTTTATTTCAACAAGTTATAGGTATTAAAACTAGAAGTAACATCATTGAGTGAAAGGTTTTAGATGAGATAAAGAATGGGATTTGTTAGAAGTAAAAAGTAAAGGGAAAGAAGACATGATTATACCCACTTTACAGTCCATGGAGATCAAATGATTTACACAAGCTAGCAAGCTATAAAGCAAATACTATATTAAACATCTCAGGAAGGGAGAAAAAAATGTCTATATTCCACACACACAGAGCCATGTTTAGTTACTCACAGAGCATAGGAACAATTTCTTAGACTGCTTCAGGATGTCAAGATATGGATCTCCCAAGGAATAGTGTTGAAGCAAAGGGAGTTTTCACTAATGGCAAAGCCAGCCAAGAATTTCCCATGTGAAAATTTATCAGTAACCAACACAATTTGGTACCATTGCAAAAATAAAGACTTTTGTCTTATCCTATCACAAAATCAAGCTCACCAAGCTTGTGACAGTCTTGGTATATTCTAAACCTGTCCCTCCACTGGATACCCAAAGCTCAGGTGGCTTAACAATGGAGAGACCTTCTATCTCACCAAGTGAGCCTTTTATTGCTTTGAGGAGAGATTGCAAGTGCTGAGAGAGAAGGAGGAGAGTTAAGGGTGCAATAAGAAGTTCTACTTTCTACCCTATGGCTTTTTTCCATTCAGGTTTTGCAGGTATCTTGCTGAAAGCAGTTCCATTTCCTCTTGCACCTTCCTCCTAACTGCCCCTGAGATTGCTGCTGGCAAAAGAGGGAGTGGCTCTAAATAGCCCAATGTTTTTAATGGCCATTCAATTTAAAACTCCAACTGTAACTATAACCCCAGCCATAGAGGCCTTGTACCTCTTGGTTATGATCAGCCTTGCCAGTAAGCAAAGGAAATGGCTGCCTTCATAGCAACCAGTGTAAGGCTTGAGCAGGCCTTTTGGTGAGTAAACATTGCCTCTTTACCTACGCCTGCCTGAAATTCATTCAATACTTAGATGATCTTAAAGATCATCTGACCACTCATTCAAATTTCCAAATAGGGAGGCAGAGTCCCAAAGAGATGAGGGAACTTGCCCAAGATTATCCAGCAAATTAGCAGCAGAGTAAACACAGAACCAAGTTCTCACCACCCTAGTCCAGCCCACTTTCTAGGAGTCCACACTCGACTCCTTAGTTACTTAGTAGCATCCCAGCATGGATTGGTGGAGCTCATAAGCCGCCTCCCTGGGCTGGACACTAGAAGGAAAGGTGAGTCAGAAGTGATCTCCACCCACTGTGTTCTCTCGGTCTAGACAGAGACACTTAACACAAAGACAAACATAACCCAATGGAGTAAGTGTTTCAGTGGAGGCTTGCACAAGTGCTAGGAGAAAACAGAACAGAGAAAACTCCCTGTAGAGAGACAGGGTTGAAGAGACCTCTGTGAAAAGATGGCAGTTGATCTGACTTTCAAAGGACAAATGTGATGTAACAAGAAAATAAAGGAATATATATAATAATAATAGAGGTGTGTTCACAGAACCCTGAGAAGATTCTATATACGCCATCTCTTGAAGACAGAAGGGTGAGAAATGCTAGAAAATGGGCCAGAACCAGATCTTGGATTACCTTCTACATCATGATAAAGGACATGAGTTTTACCTAGTAGGCAAGGGGAAGTGCACTAGTCTGCTAGGGTTTCCATTAACAAAGTACCACAGACTGAGTAGCTTAAAGGCCAGAAATGTATTGTCTCACAGTTCTAGGGGCTGAAAGTCTGAGAACAGAGTTGGTTTCTGTTCAGGTGTCAGCAGAGTTGGTTTCTTCTAAGGCCTGTGAAGAAGAATCTTTGCCATGCTCTTCTCCAAGGTTCTGGTGGTTTGCTGGCAATTACCCCAATCTCCGCACTCACCTTATATACTCTCCCTGTGCGCATATCTGTGTTAAGATTTCCCTTTTGCATAAGAACATCAGTCATATTGAATTAGTGCCCATCCTGATGACCAATTTCTAATTTGATTATCTCTGTAAAGACACTGTCTCCACATGAGATCATATTCTGAGGTACTGAGGGGTAGTACTCCAACATATCTGTTTGGAGGGACATAACTCATTCCGTAACAAAAAGCGTCTGAAGAGTTACAAGCAAGAGAGACAATCTGTTAGGTATGCATGCAAGGTTGACCATAATGTACACCATAAGGCAGATAGATTGGAAAGAAGTATGTCTGGAGGCAGGAAGACCAGATGTAGTGTCCAGGTAAGAGGGCATAAGAGCTAAATTATCAGCAGCAGTAGCAAAATATAGTGGAGGACATCAGGTCAACAGGTAGGTATGCAAAATTTGGAGACCAATTTAATGCTGGAGATGATGGAGAGTGAGACATTTAATGGGTCTCTGAAGCTTTTAGCTTGAGTAAATTGGAAGAATGGTGACACCGTCTACTGAAAAAATAAACAGAAAGAAAAGAGCAGATTTTAGATAAGGGAGATTAATTTTAGTCTCAGGTTTCTTGGGTCTAAATTGTCTACATGCATCCAAGTGAAAATATTGAGTAGGCAGCTGGAGGTATGAGAAAGAATGGGGTTTTCTTGCCACAGTTATTTCAGAGGACCTGCTAAGTAAGTGGCAGTTGGCTGAGATTTTGAAATATAAATATAAATGACAGCAGACATTCTTGGCTGCATAACTAACCCCTCAACTCTGTTTTCTTTTTTCTTCATGGCAAATCTCTGATTTTGTTCAAATGTTTATTTTCCCATGTGCTCAAGGAAGATGGCTCTAGCCTAGACCTGGGAAGAGAAAAGAAAGAAAGGAAGGAAAGAAGAAAAGAATAGAGGAAGAATAGAAGGGAGGGAGGGAAAGGGAAGGAAGGAAGGAAGGAAGGAAGGAAGGAAGGAAGGAAGGAAGGAAGGAAGGAAGGAAGGAAGGGAGGGAGGGAGGGAGGGAGGGAGGGAGGGAGGGAGGGAGGGAGGGAGGGAGGGAGGGGAGAAGAGAGGAGAAGGAGAGGAAACTAGGAAAGAGATTCTTGTTTAATGAACCAAGAGAGTCATTAACTTATAAAGCTGATAAAATCTCATGTGAACATCTGATTTAGCCCTCTGATTTCAGAGGGGTCAGGTATTAATAGGCCTATTTTAAAGCCTCACATCTGATATTTCTACTCAAGAAAAGATTTGCATTCTATCTTTTTTTTTAGCAATTCTTTTAACCTACTCTTCCTGCTCTTTCTTTTTCCTGTTCTTTCTTTCCAATTTTTAAACATCCAAGTTATTTTTTTTTTCTTTTCCCACTCACATTTCCTTATGTCACTGTCTTGTCCTGGAACATGGCTCTCGCTATGGTGTACAGTATTAAATATGTCTTAACAAGAAGAGAATACAAGGAGAAGAGTTTAAAACCCACAAAGTGTGATTTATGCATAGGATTGATATACTGACTACAAAGAGATGGTTGAAAAAATTGAGTCAAGTTGGAGTCATTTTTACTAATGAGGCAACATCCACGGCCATAAAGTCAGCTTAGGAAATACAGGAATCTCATGCTATTCCTCTGCCCCTTGCCCAGTGCAGACCGAACTAATCCATCACGGTACTCATTTTCATTTGACACTAGAATCAGCCTTAAGTCCCTTCTCTTTGCATCCCTTTAAGTAGTCACTGACAGTAACGAGTATGTCATGCATGATGAAACATTTTGCCATTCTGGACCCAAAGTCTGCAGTAGGCTGAAGCTAGAGGAGTTAGCGATTGCGTTGAGATGTCAAGTGAGTTGTCTATGTAACATAATTATGCATTCATTTACCCACTCCACAGGTTTTTATTAAATATCATCTCTATATGTTGAACATTGTTATAAATAAGACACAGTGGTTCTAGGAATATATGGGCTAGTTATTGAGGTAGGTAAGTTAGCAAATCTTCACACTCCTGGATTATGGATGCTTAGCTAGTGTTAACCTATGTAGGTTCTGGAAGCATACAGTAGGTGCCCCAAACCCAGCCTTGGTGACATTAGATGTGAATGGTGGTAACCTTTGGGACTGGGCAACACCGCAAACCCAGCTTGTAGTATAGACACAGTATTTTACCCACTTCTATCTTCTGTTGGTCCTAGGCTGCTATCACATTAGCATTTCTTTCTGCTCATTCTGTGCACGTTTCACGTTTCACTGTGTGGAACTCCATTAGTTTCTGTGGCAGCTGTTCACTCAATAATTCATTCATTCAGCTGATCATTCTCCAATACTGATTGAGCTTTTGTTAGGTGTCAGATACTATGCTGGACACTGGGGGTTAGTTGTTGAACATAACAAGGTCTCTATGCTTATGGTGCTTATATTTTACTAAGGAAAGACACATAATAAACAAATAAATCAATAAGAAAATTTTTAGGTTGTGATGAGTTCTGGGGCACAAGTAAAACAGAGTGATGTAACCAGGCCCTTTTTCAGTTCAGAAGTCAGCGAAGTCCCCTCAGGAGATATCATTTTAGGAAAGACCTGAATGATGAGAAAGAGCCAGACATGCAATGGTCCTGAGAAGTTTGCTGCAGCAATGGAAACAACAAACACAAGGGCCCTGCATCCTTCCCATGCAGCTTCTACATCCAACCTTATTGCCTCTTTGATTACCTGGCCC
Organism: Rhinopithecus roxellana; assembly: GCF_007565055.1. NCBI lineage: Eukaryota > Metazoa > Chordata > Mammalia > Primates > Cercopithecidae > Rhinopithecus > Rhinopithecus roxellana. Next base: position 162,297,117 of record NC_044550.1, on the reverse strand, counting down.
AGTGACTGACCTCAAGATATCCAGTGATTTTGAGAACAATGCTGTGGTCATCCAGCTTCTCTGTAATAAATTCATCACATCACCACTTTAATCATAGCACTATGACGGATAGAGAAGTACTGGCCATGGCTGTTTTAGCCAAATGACCCTTACCTTCCTAAGATCACCCTTCCTTTACTCTTGATCTTAGCCTTAGTTGCTCCCCTAGCTATTCAACAGGTGAGGAATTTTATCTTGCCCCAGAGCTTTGGGTTAGAAAGAAGGTAGCATCCTGGAAGTTTTCCTCTTGGAAGACCATTTCACCTAAAAAGCAAGCCCTCAACTTCCTCAGTGCTCTATTTCCAAACTCCTCCTGGGTACTAAATATTAGTTGAGGGTCAGAGTCATGATTTAATGAAGAATCGCTAATCATCTCAGGCACTGCCGTGGAAACAAGCACAGGAGAAGAGAAGCTCCCAGCATTGTAAATCCATCATCTCCTTTTAGCCCACTATGTAAGGCTTCTACTCTCTCTGCAGCTGGTGATATCCTGGCTCAGCCATGGACAGTGGAGCAGGTTTCAAGCCTGAGTTTTTCAGTGTGTGTTATCTGATTGTGTTCCATAAGATATTAATAGGTTCTATGTCAAAAAAAAAAAAAAAAAAAGATAATAGGAATGAGGGGCTTCTGTTGTTCTATATGCTATTTACCTACTTATTTTCTCACAGGTGTGCCAGAGCTCCTGATAATACACTATTGTGTAAGCACATGGAAAATTCTGTGAATAGTATTTGGCACATAGGGAGTGATCATTTAATGGTTTCATGAAGCCACTAAACTCTAGGTTTCATTATTTTATCAGTCAGGATAGGAGTGCTTATGCTTCTATTAAAAAAATCTCAAAATCTCAGTGATTTAGAAAAACAGTTACTTCTTCATCCTACATATTCATTACATGTTGGCTGTGGGGTAGGGGTTGGGGTCATCTTTATTTTGGAAATGGCATCACTTACAGATGCAAGAAGAGAAGCAGACAGAAAATGTGAACACTAGCACTTCAGCATGTCACTTCTACTCACATTTCATTGGCCCAGGGAGTCACCTGTCTGTAGCTAACTTCAATAACAGCAAAAATACATTTTTTCAATATACCCAGAAAGGGAGTAAGATTGCATATTGGTAGCTGGTAGTAAGGCTTATATCAACAATCATCTATATATTTACTTTTTATCATTATCATTATTTTCATTGTTATTTCTATCAATATGTCTCTCCAAGAATAAAAAATTATGTATTTTCAAGGTTATTCAAAGAATCACTCTCTTTCAGAACACTGATTGGTAAGGAACACAGCTTGGATTATGCTCTTCTCTGTAATCACTCAGAATAACTCCCACTTTGCTCTACCCCTCCCACACTTTACTTACATTTGTCTCATCTACTTGGTCTTTGAATGTTTCGCTCTATCCCTTGACTTTAGATCATCTGATTTAGAAGCCATCTAGTCTCTCCTCTTGGGTCTTTACACACCAGCTCAGTTTTTGACCTTGCCTTTGTTCTACTTCAGCACCCATCCTGCTCTCTGTTCCCACTACTACCTCTTCTCAGCAACCCCATCCCCATATACACCTCTCCAACTTGTTAAGCTCTGTCTCCTACTTCAATCAAAGGAAAAAGAGAAAAATTCGGACAGTCAGCTAGTAGCAAAGTATTTTATTGCAATGTATACTGATTGAGGATCACACAAACAGAATTCAATTTATCTTCAAAAACATGTCAGCTGCCAGCAATTTCCTGGAATAATAATTGCATCTCTCTGGGGCAGGGGAATTGAGAGTTTATGTTCCTCATTTCTCCCTTTGCAATTGGCTGTTCTAGCTGGAGAATTTGGATGAAATGACTGTAGCAGCACGATGCTGGCCCACTTAAAACTTCTATTATGAAACCCAGTTGCATAAGCTATAAGAGCAAATAAGTTATATTCTCAGGAACAAATTCTAGTGAATCAGCTCATCTGAGCTTCACATCTTCATCTGTCTCTGAAGTGGCTTATTTAAATTTTAATAGAAAACGTTCTACGCGGGGCTCAAATGGAGGGAATGAAAATAACAGTTTATCTCCAAGACAAAATTGTGTCAGGAGCAAAAAAAAAAAGAGAAAAATAGGATGCTGATTTCCTGAAAACAAACCCCCTATGTCCCACTTCGTAGAAACTGGACAAAGCAAGATAAAGTCTATTGTACTGAACAAAAGCAGCAATGGTACTTTTGGAGACTCACTGTCCCTTTTTGTTTGGCTGTTTAAAAATCATTCAAAAAGGAAAAGTTTCCTTTGGGAAAAGTGAAAAAAGCGTGCAAAACAAAGTTTGCCACCGTCATGGGACAGTTGCAGAAGGAAACGGAAGCGGAGATAGCATGGGGTGGTTGGAAGGTTTTTAATAGACTCGGAAATAAAGATCTGGGTTCAAACACTGACTTTGCCATGTGCTAACTATGTGGCCTTGGAGAAGTCAATTGATAGTTGCAGGGGTAATGATCATCATAATGGCTCTTGTATGGTGGTGTCTTGAAGAGGAAACCAAGTGAGAAATTACTTGCCTAGCTGGTGCTCCTCCAGGAGACCATTTCTCAGTGACCTTCACACACTCCAGACCAGGAGTTGGCCACCTAGGACCCACAGGCCAAATCTAGGCTGCTTTCTGTGCGTAAGGAAGGTTTCACTGGAATACAGCCATGCCCATTTGTTTACTATCCTCTATGGCTGCTTTTGCGCTACACAGCAGTGTTGAGTAGTTACAAGAGACCATATGGTCTACAAAGCCTAGAATATTTATTCCTTGACTTTTGCTGGAAATTTTAGCAACAGTCACTCCAGAGAGTTGTGAAATTTGGGAATCAGCTCAAGCAAACTGGCTTCGTTGCTCCCTAGTCACTCCTCAGTGCAGTCACTCCTCAGTTTCTGTGTCCTGTGAATCCTAACTCCAAAATATCTCATGAATTGTTGTGATTCTCTTCACCTCCACACCCACCCCCAGGTCTAAGCCACAGTCATTACTACACTGGCCTCCTACGAGGGCTCCTAGCAGCCACTCTGGCTCTCCTTTCCTGCCCATCTCTTTCTCTCACACACATACACACACACAAATACACACAGAATTTGTTCCTCAAACAACAGCCTGAGTGTGTTTTTAAAAAAATGCAAATCATGCAAATCCCCTCCTTAGAATCACTCAGAGAATTCCCATTGCTCTTAGGATAAGAAGCAAAATTATAGCAGATCCTGCAAAATGAGATTTCCACCTCCTCACCACCTTTGACTTAAGAAAAACCCCACAAAATTGGCTTTGGACTTCATCAGCCTTCTTTCTGCTGGTATATTGAAGGAGGCCTGCTCTTCTTGCCCAAGACCTTCACATAGCACTATTCCTGCTCCAGAAACAGGCTTGTCCTCACAGTCTCCATCCTTTCTTCCTGTGTCACTCCCGTTCATCCTGTAGGCCACAGAATGACTGTCACCTACTCAGGTACAACTGTCTGTCCTGACTCTTCAGTACCTGTGACCCCGCTCCAGGCCAGAACCCCCTGGTTTACACTTCAAGTGCACTCCTAATTGGAAATAGGTGCTTAATTTCATGCTTAATTTTGCTTGTTTGAATCCTCCTCCCTGAATGTAAGCTCTAGAGAGCAGGGTAAAATCACACCCATGGCCACCTCTGTATTTCCAGAGCATGGCACACCCCTTTACATATAGCAGTAAAATGCAGCAGTTAAGGGTTGAAATACCACTAGGCTGCCTAAATTAAAATCCTTCTACTACTTAACGGCTGTGTGACAAAACCATTTAACCTCTTTGCATTTCAGCCTACACGTATGTAAAAAGATAATAAATATGTATGGTATAATAGTATATGGTAGGGTGTTGTGAGGAGATTATATGAAAAACAGAACAGTACAAGCATATGTTAAATGCTACATGAATGTTTGCTATTCTGATTAGGGCAGGTTGTCAGTGAAAATGGTATGGAGGAATGATTCACTTTTCCCCTTTCTTCTCCAAGGAAGTATGTTTTTGGAGTGTGCTATTTAATCTGAAGTTCATGTTTGTGCTCCAATAACACTAGATTTCACTTTTTTCCCAAACCACCTGCATTGCACGCCCTCTTTGCCTTTGCACATGTTGTTCTCTCCTCATCCTTGTTTCTCCAGTGAATTCTAGTAATCTATTATGACTCTGCAAATGCCACCTTCACCCTGAAGCCAACGGTTCCTCCTGCTTCCTTCTACTTCCTCCTGCTTCCTCCCAAGGACAGCCAAGAGAAGTTAACCTCCCTTTCTACTGATTATAATTAACAGAGAGAGAGAGAGAAAGACAGAAAAGAGAGAAACCGCTCTATTTTGTAGCTGATGTGTATCATTATTCCAAAAAGTTTTAGGTCAGTTGCGTTTACACAAGGTGATCAAAATAGACACCACCTCAACATTCCCCAAACATGGTGTTTGCACTGCTGGTATAACACTCATGTTATTTTACTTCAATGTTTTTAGTAATCTACTCATATCTTCTCCAGAAAATTTTTATCTATGAGAGGCCAGGGACCACATCTTACTCTCCTTGGACTGGCCTGAGTGTTTTATCCTCTTCTTGGCATGTAGTAGGTGCTCAGAAAATGCTTATTAATTTGTGACTGGTGGTTGAATTAGTTTTTGGGTTATCAGCACCTACTGCAACTCAGTACGGTTTTGAGGAAATGTTTGTGGAATTGTGCCAAAAATGCATCCCCTGCTGTGGGATGTCACAAGAAGTGACTTCTTGCTTTCTGAAAATAAGCTTCAAGAACAAGCAGCAATGCAACGCACTTTGAGAGAGATGGGGATTTGCCGTTTTTTTTACCCAGAGGGAAAGACAAGGAGACTGTTTCTGATTGAGTCAGGGAGACCTGCTGTGAAAATGTGCAGACCGTGCCAGCTAGAGAGGGCAGTGAGATTTTCCTGCTCCCACTTCCCTGCCCAAGGTCAAATTGAAACTCTGGTTTCTAGGCATCTTAGGACTTGCCTTCAGTGAGAGATTGCTATACATTGCAAGGCTCTCCATTGGACTATTTTTTTTCTTTCTAGACAATATGGTCCTCCTGACATCCTACACACATATGTTGGGAGGCACCATGTATAGGGAATGCAGCTAAGTGCCGAAGATGCAGCAATGATGGATAGTCCCATCTGCCAAGGAGTTTGCAGCCTAGAGGAGGGGAGGAAGAGAGAACTGGAAAAGCATGGAAGCCACAGACTCACAAAAAAGAAGTTATTGTGCGTGGAAAGTGATTTGCTCAGATTGTTGCATGAAAAGTTTCAAAAATGTTTGTTGAAATAGATATTCTTTAATTTTTATAGGAAATCACATTATATGTATATGTGTGTATGTATCACAATTTTGAAAGAAGTAACAGGTGAGTTGGATTTGGGGATCTCTCATGAAAAGGAGAACATTCTGTATTGTTTGATTTTTTAAAATAGCAATCCTGCCCTTTTAAAAATTTTTTAGTAGACAGGTAAAATCATATTTATTTATTTTGTACAACATGATGTTTTGAAATATATATACATTGTAGAATGGCTAAATCTAGCAAATTAACTTATGCATTACCTCACACAGTTGTCCTTTGTGGTAATAACACTTAAAATCTACTCTTAGCATTTTTCAAGAATATAACATATTGTTATTTACTACAGTCACTGTGTTGGTGATTAATATGGTTTGGTTGTGTTCCCACCCAAATCTCATCTTGATTTGTAATCTCCATAATGCCACCATGTTATGGGAGGGACCCAGTGGGAGGTAATTGAATCATGGAGGTGGTTTCCTCCATGCTGTTCTCATGATAGTGAGTGAGATCTGATGGTTTTACAAGTGTCTGGCATTTCACCTGCTGGCACTTCTCCTTTCTGCTGCCATGTGAAGAAGGACATATTTGCTCCCCCTTCTGCCTCAATTGTAAATTTCCTGAGGCCTCCCTAGCCCTGTGGAACTGTGAGTCAATTAAACTTCTTTATCAATTACCCAGTATCAAGTACTTCTTCATAGCAGCATGAGAATGGACTAATACTGTGAAGAAATTGTTCTGCATTAATTAAGAATTGACTGCATTAATATCAATATTCTGTTAGGACAGAAGCCAAAAGAGGCCAGATACCCTCTCCACCCTGTAGTCACAAGGGTTTCAGCATATGACCTACACTAGACTATGTGGATGACTTCAGAGTCACAATAGTGATGGAGATCATTTGTCAAAGAAGTTGATTCAAGGACCCACTGGTGTGTGATAAGTTTCCAGTTCAGAGATGCCAGTCAGCTTCTTCATCGACTGGGGCTTGGTTGGTGGTGGCTGGGCCTTGCCTCCTGTGGTTTCCGCCCACCTTCTAAGGCTGTTTCTCCAGTCTTCTTACCAATTCTATGAGCATTTCCACCTTGCCTACCTTCCATTTAATTCCTTTCCTGCTTAAATAAGCCAGAGTTTGTTTTTGTCATTTGCAAACCACAAACAATGAAAGGGATAAGTACCTACTAACTATAATTCCATTATCTCTTCAATTGTCCAAACAATCCCATTAAATGGGCAGCATTCCAAAACAGAATTTTGTTTTTCAAGATTCTAAATCCTGGAAGGATATAAACATTAAAGTTGTTCTAACTAAGAGGGCTTTTAAATGATAATTCATTTACTAAATCAGCTTCTAATAATGTATGAATTTGCTGTGACTCATGGTACATGAAAATGATATGATCTGATGGACAGAAAATACCTGCTGTGGGATGTCTGTGACATTCTCTTCCCAAGTCATGATGGTTCTAAGTCATTTATAAGATTTGGAAAAGATAAAACGCTATTTTGAAACATTAAATTATAATTGGGCAAATATACATGCAATTTCTAAATCTACATAACAGTGGAAATTTTAAAAAGCCAAGAAAATATTCCCCAAAAATGCACGCAGAAAATATTGAGGCTAGTTCAAGTCAGTCTCACCCTCTCTTACTTAGTACTTTACTTTTCCAGTGTTGACAAACCTAAACTCTAAAAATAGTCCTACAATGAAATCCACCAAATCACCTCCTCTTTTTATTTTATAGCTGAGGAAAGTAAGACTCAGATAGGTTATAAAATTTAGGTCTAAGATACCACACTAGTAAATTTGAGCCACAGCACTCACATTTATATTTTTTCTCTCTTGGTCTCTCTAAAGGTGCTTTTTCCAGATCTAACTTCCAGTTCACTCCTTTCTTCAGGTGTGTTTGCAAAGCAAGGTCTAGTATATAATAAATGATATGTACCTGTTAGCTGTCATATCATCCTTATGATAAATCCCTTCTTTATTCATCAGATTTTAATTTTAATAATTACATTTTTATCTCCAGAGTTCCCTTTCATTCTTTGATAATCCATTTTTCCTTGCTATCTTTATTCTCTTTATTTCTTTAAACATGGTATTCTTGGCCGGGCACGGTGGCTCAAGCCTGTAATCCCAGCACTTTGGGAGGCCGAGACGGGCGGATCACGAGGTCAGGAGATCGAGACCATCCTGGCTAACACGGTGAAACCCCGTCTCTACTAAAAATACAAAAACTAGCCGGGCGAGGTGGCGGGCGCCTGTAGTCCCAGCTACTCGGGAGGCTGAGGCAGGAGAATGGCGTAAACCCAGGAGGCGGAGCTTGCAGTGAGCTGAGATCCGGCCACTGCACTCCAGTCCGGGCGACAGAGCGAGACTCTGCCTCAAAAAAAAAAAAAAAAAAAAAAAAAACCATGGTATTCTTAGGTAGAATGTCTTCTGTACCTGCTAATACCAGAATAATATTTGATGACCTCAGGAGTCAAAATCTGTTCATAGTTATTTAGACTGACTCTCATCCATGATGGCCTGCTTCCACGTGTGTTTTGTCATTTTTCCCTAGGAGTTCTTACTGGTCTGAAGTTAACCTGGGAGCACCCCGGAGGCTCTAAGCTGAAGATGCTGACTCCTCAAGGTACTCTGCATCTGCTATTTTTGGACAATAGGAATGGCTCTCAAACTAGTGATGCTTTAAGTTGTTGGCTTTATTTTCTCTGACTTTATGGATGGTACTAAAGTAACCCTGGATCCATATGAGAACAGACCTGTACCAGAGCTAACAAATTCCACTGGCGACTAGTACTGTCACTAATTAAATTCTACCCAGAGTCACAACAGTGACACACACGCTTTTTTTGTTTGTTTGTTTCTTCAGTCTAGCTTTTCACTGATTATTTAGATCCTGTGAGAGTGAACCTTTAGGAGGGCATCTCAAGCCCAGCATCCTCCCTCTTGCATGACCTCCAGATCCATTTTCTCATATCTGGTGCGATCAATAATCCTCAAAGCTTCAGGCACCTTGTTGCATCATTTTACCCAGGATGACTCTGCCTTCACGATCACTCACCTCTCTTGTGTCAGCTCATGATTTGTTTGAGTTGTGGTTTTTAGGACATTCCTTACTTTCTTGTGGGATCAGCAATGCACAGGCAAGTATGATTTCTTTGTGATTTATTCAGCATGTAGATATTCCACAGTATAAATGCTTCTAGCTCATCTTGTCCACCATACAGTTGGAAGAGGAAGTTCATACAGACCTCAGGGATGACTCTAATTAAAACAGCTGCTCTCCAGGCCCCACCAGCCAGGGAGAAAGAGGAACAGACACAACTTTGATCCCTCTTGCTCCCAGCCTTTCCAAATGCTCCCAGAATGCTGCTGGGCCTTAGGAGAATGTCTCATAGGTGCTGTGAAGTTTACATTTCCACCTTTTCTCTTTTGCTCTCTAGATTGCAGTGCTGCTATTTCTGGTCACCAGAGACATCAAAATATTCATTCTGTCTCCCTTGTCCACTGAATCACCCTCTGTTTGCTCCTGCTGCTGCTGCTGCTTCTGCCCAGGACCCAGGACACCAACTTTTGGATGAAGAATGCCAATACCAAGAGTCACAGTACCATCCCATTCACTCCAGGCTGGTTCACCCTTGTGATCAAGACCACCATCCTACGGTTATTGGCATGTTTGTTCTCCACTTCCACACCAGTCATAGACAAAAACACCTTTTTATTTTTTGTCAGTGAGGGAGTGTCAGGGTCAAAGACATTCATTATCCCTATAAGCAACATACTCTGACCATATACACACACATGCACATACATACATATATTTATACACACACACACACATCTATTTATCCTCACTTTTATCACCAATCCTATCTTTCTTATGCAATCAAGTCACTTCCTGCAGACTTGGCAAGTACCAGGAGATTCAGACTTCATAACTCTCTCTCTCTCTCTCTCTCTCTCTCTCTCTCTCTCTCTCTCTCTCTCTCTCTCTCATTCTTTCCCCCACTCCTCCCCCGCCGCCACCTCACTGCTTGGCTACTCTGTTTCTTGGGACATGGAGTCCTCATTTATACTCATTGAAATGTGTTGATGAGAACTTTGCAGAAAGAAAACTAGGAAAGTAAGAAGAATAAAGAGAAAAAAAAACAATCACATGAATGAAATTTGAGTTTTAGTTAATAAGTAAGACAGAGCAAAGTCTAACAAACCCAAAGTTGTATTTTTTTTATGCTATGGGCGTATTGTTTATTTACTAAAGATGCTCCTCACTCCTTCCTAATTCCTGTGAGACTATGGGACACCCTTTAGTGGCATGAATTGGTTTTCAACTCACTAAACCTATTTTGAGCACCTGCTGGGCAGAAAGCACACAGCTGGATGTGTTGGAAAATACAAAGTTGAAAATATGTCTCTTCCCTTTCACCCATGTCCATGCATATCAACCACAATCACCCTCCAAGGCTCACGTATGCAGTTACTTCTGATACACAGTGCTTAGCATAGAGTACGTACTCCATAAATATTTGCTTAGGGAACAAATAAATTGGTCTGCTTGGATGTCCAAACATAATAAAGGCACACCACAGTGCCAACAGGTAGGTACACACCTCTCCCTTCCTCTCCCTTTAAAAACTACTCAAATAAGCCAGACAGTAACCATTAGCATCAAACCCTGTTTCCTTCCTTTGAATCACCCCAGTTTTGGCATTTCTCTTGTCTCCTTTTTCTCGGTACTTGCTTATCTGTACCTCAATTCACCACCTCAGTTCAGTTCTGGCACCTTCCCATTGTTGCATGCTATTAGCACATCTATTGAAATACTTGCTAGTTGATTCCAACTTTGTCACAAGATTTCACATCAGACCCTTTGGACAGGGTCAGAGGTGTGCTGTCAGCTTTCCAGAAGGAAAACTCCAGGACATAGCAGATTTCAGTTTCACTCAGCACTGCCTTCCTCTCTACCTTACCGATTTTTAAATAGAGTGTTGGTGCATTCAGAGCTATGTACCTTTTGGGAAGATTGCCCTGAAAGAAATGGCAGATAAAGAGAAATTAGCTGGAGGCAGAAAGTTAAGAAAACATACAATTATCCAAGTGAGAAGAAATGAATGAACTAAGGTGGTAATGAAGAGGGAGAATCAGAAAGAAATGAGAGACACATTAAGGGAAGCAAATGACCTGGAAAAGTGATTGGATGAAATTCAGATTCAGCAAGCTATGGTGGACTGGTGATCTGTGAAGCACAGTGCTGTATCACAGAAAATAGCCTTTATGGAACAGAGCTGCCAGAGAAGGTGCCACAGAGGTGATGAAATGGGAGCTGAACACTCAATGACAAAGAATAGTATGTGACTCCAGGTGGGAGATAATGAATGGGGAGCATGTAGTGGGAACCACAGAAACAACCATGGATCCTGTAGGATCCTTATCATCAAGGCTTGATAGGGTTCCAAAGATTTGCTGGACATTTAATGTCCTTCTCTGCCCAGCACTCATTTCTTCTTCCAAAAACAAAGCCCGTTTTTCCAGTGGGGAAGCAAATCATTGTGATTCACCAATACTGACCACTCCCTTATCCCGGCTACCAGAGTGAACAAATAATGCAACAAATGTGAGGACTCTATTACCCTGACCTCAGGGATTTGTTCAAGTATGGACAATCAGCCTAAAAATATCCAATTAGAATGATTTAAAAGATTGAGATGATCTATTCCAAGGCATTAGGATTTGGATTTCTTTTTCAAGCTCAAATGAATGTACTCAATCTATTTTCCCCCTCCTCTACCCTACACACCCACTATTGTAGCCACAGGGACAGTTGTATGTAATAAAAACCTAATGCCAAATAGCATAAGAGCTTAAGAACATTAAAAAACAAAATAGCCTGGTTCCCAGGTTACTTTTCCTTCCACTGTACCCTACTGTCTTCATCACCCTTGTAGAGACTTTGGCAGAGTTATGTAATAGAGACAGTATATCCCCTCCAAGAAAAGAGATTTGTTTGCTAATTACACAATCGTTCTCTCATTATTTCTGCTCTGTTACCCCTTGTTACTTCTTACACAATTTTTTAAAGACAGGATACAAGATGATGTGACTTTACATTGTACATGCAGGCACCCATGCCTTTGAAATGTGCTACTGGTTTTTATTTATGACTGATTTTATAGTTCTCTTTATTTTGCCATGCTAGGTTTTTCAGGGTAAAAGTTTAATTGTAAAATTGGATAGAGATTAGGGAGGAACAAATACCACCCTATTGTAAACACCCACATTTTCTGCATTGAAGATGCATGGCTGTGCTGGATTGCAGTTTGCAGAATAAGAAGACATAGTCCACACCTAGGTGCTGACATTCTAAAATAAAGCAAACCTGTGTTGTTCAGTTGAGGTGCTGGGAGTCTCTTCTATTATGATCTCCAAATTTAATGTAAAGAGTGTTTCTGAACACCTTTCATGAAGCAAATGTAATATAGGTCTGGTGTTCATATGTCCAGTGAAAATCCATGATCAATAGATTGAGTTTTTACAGCACTTTTGAGAAAAATATTTGAAAACTGCTTGGAATGATTTGGATAGGAATATTAAAATAAGCCCATATCTTAAAAAACTGTTAATGAGAAAACTTATGTTACTAGACTTTTAGGGGAAATCAGCAAATCACAAGAAAACGTGATGAACTGGAAGGTTATCTCAAAAAATACAATTCCAAAGAAAAACTTAGGCTCATCACATAAACAACTACTCATATTTTTCTAAGCCCTTCTGTTTACAAAGATTTTACTCACAGAGTCTTATGTGAGTTAGAGAGAGCTGGCACTATTATTTTTATCCTCTTTTGACAGCAGATGGAATTGAGGTGTAGGGTGGTTAAGCAAATCTGCAGAGGTCAGACAGCTAAGAAATGAGGAAGATGTGACACAAAGAGCATTCCTGCCTCTCAGTCCAGAAGGCAGCATGAAAGAAGATGGGATCTGAAGTCTGGGCTTCCCAGACATTGGCCACAATTTCCTGCTATGTAGGACCAGCTACTTAGTCTTTTTAACATCTCTGCTCTTTCTCACCTGCTATGGTTGCTCCTTGTGCTTGGAAAAATATCTCCACTTTACTCTCTTAAAAAAAAAAAACATAAAAAATCTTCTTGTAAATTTGTTTAAGTTCCTGGTACACGCCCAAGGGAATATAAATCATTCTATTATAAAGACATATGCATGTGTAAATCCATTACAGCACTATTCACAATAGCAAAGACATGATATGTCCCATCAATGATAGACTGGATAAAGAAACTGTGGTACATATACACCACGGAATACTATGCAGCCATAAAAAGGAATGAGATCATGTCCTTTGCAGGGAAATGGATAGAGCAGGAGGCCATTGTCCTCAGCAAACTAACACAGGAATAGAAAACCAAATACCTCATGTTCTCACTTATAAGTGGGAGCTGAATGATGAAAACACATGGGCACAAAGTGGGGAACAACAGATAATGGGGCCTGTCACAGGGTAGTGGGGAGGAGGGGGAGCATCAGGAAGGATAGCTAACAGATGCTGGTCTTAATACTTGGATGATGGGATGGTCTATGCACAAAATCACCATGATACACATTTACCCATGTAACAAACCTGCACATTCTGCACACATACCCCTGAACTTAAAATTTTTAAAAATTAAAAAAAAAAAATCTTTATCAGCTCAATATCATCACCTCCCTCAGGATATTTTCCCTGATACTCATGCCTCCCCTCAAAAGCAGGGTTATATGCCCCTCTTGTGCTCCTATAGCTGAACCCTATGTCTGCCCCAAGTTTCCATTGCACTTTTCAGAGTAACTGGGTCGCTTATATATCTCATTAGGGGTAGAGACATTATGAAGTGCAGTTGTCTATTAAGGTTGAAAGCAAACTCTAAGGATGCCTAGGTGAGTCTCCTGCAGTCATTTCTTACTAACTGTGGGATCTCAGGTAAGTTGATTGGCCCTTCTATGCTTCATTCTCATATTTGTAAAATGGATATTTATTAGTTTCTTATGGCTCCTGTAGCAAATTACCATAAACTTGGTGGCCGGAAACATCAGAAATTCATGCTTGCACAATTCTGGAGGCCCAAAGTCTGATATCAAGGTGTTGGTAGGGCCATGCCCCCGTGAAGGCTGTAGAAGATGATCTGTGTCTTGTCTCTTCCAGCATCTGGGGGCTCTGGGTGTTCCATGGCTTGTGGCTATATCACCCCAATATCTGCCTCCACGGTCCCATTGCCTCCTCCTCTGTGTGCTTCTTCCCTGTGTGTCTCCTATAAGGGCACTTGCCACCGTATTTAGGGCCATCTTGGATAATCCAGGAGGACCTCATCATCTCAGGATGCTTAATTACATCTGCAAACACCCACTTCCCAAATAAGGCCACAGGTCCAGGGATGTGCATATGGACATATCATTTTTGGATGATCCCTATTCAACCAACTACAAAGTATTATAACCGTTTGCTTAGTTTTTATGTTTGTTGGGAATGTTGAAGGAGACGACGTGCATAAAGCTCTCGGAACAGTATCTGGCAAAGAATAAAATGTTCAATAAATGATAGCCATTATTATCATTCTGTTTCCTAGTGACTATCACAGAGGATGGTACATATATATATATATATATATATATATATATATATATATATTTCTTAATTCTTATTTTCCTGTTTTCCTAAGTTAGAGATGTTAATTAGCACACTCTAGATATATTGCTAACAGCAAGTGTTTAAATAGTTCATGCTAGCTAATCTTCACTTTAACAAAGATATTCAGTTAACCAGAATTCTCCTCCCCCATAACATATGAATCTTGCCAGTGATTCCAGTTGTAGCTCTTTCTCAAGGGAAGAGTCTCCAAGTTGAGGGCATGGAGAATTTTGCTCTTTGCTGGTCCTCAAATAATGAATGACTTCATTTAAAATAAAGTTGAAGAGGTCAAGTATATGTGATTATAGACGTGGGAAAGCTATGAAAGCAACCATCAAATAACCACCCTGTGAGATTACAGGCATGAGGATGGACCAAGGCTGGCAAAGAAATGACTTGCCCATGTCTTGAGTTGGCAACAAGGCAGGATCTCTCTTCTTCCAGATTCAGCCCAGTCTTATTCTCACCAATGCTCTGCCTCAACTTGCTGACACCAATCAGTGCAAGAACTAATATCCATGATAATATCATCTATTTGAAAAAATGGAGGATCAGAACCAATTTATGTGACTCAACAAAATCTTACTCTCATAAGCTCTCAAGACTCTATTTCAATAGATCCATGTAAAAATAACAGATAATAGCATTATAATTTGTATTTTGTATTTCACTTTTATTTGCAAACAGTACCTCAGAAAACCAGTATAAGATACTTCAGGCTTATTTGACACACCCAAAAGTCCTCTACTTTTCTCTTCTTCTTTTTTTTTTTTTTTTTTTGTTTGTTTGTTTTTGCTTTTGTTTTTGGAGACAGGGTCTCACTCTACTGCCTGGGCTGGAGTGCAGTGGCATGATCATGGTTCACCGCAACCTCGACTTCCTGGGTTCAGGTGATCCTCCCACCTCAGCGTCCCAAGTAGACACAGGTGTGCACCACTATGCCTGGCTAATTTTTGTATTAGTTTGGTGCAAAAGCAAGTGAGTTTTTGCCATGAAAAGTATTAATAACTGCAAAAACCACACTTATTTTTGTACCAACCTAATACAATATAATTTATAATATAAATATTTTAAATAATATTTTTTGTAGAGACAGTGTTTTACCATGTTGCCCAAGGTGGTCTGGAACTCCTGAACTCAAGCTATCTGCCCACCATGACCTCCTAAAATGCTAGGATTACAGGCATGGGCCACCATGCCCGGTCCAACTTTTCTTCATAATAGGATCACTTTTTCTTCTTCACAAACTTTCTGCTCCAATAAAGTGAAATGCTCACTAACTCCATACCTATTCCATGCCTCCTCACTGCACACTTCTGTTCAAACTTTGTTCTTTGTGTCTTGAACACTTTCTCCTCTATTTCTACCTCTGAAGTCTCTGTTAAAAAGTTATCTGCTCCATAAAGTCTTCCTTGTTTGCCACCGACTGGAAAGTGATACTTCCTGGCTCTGAACCCTCATTTTACACCTTTTACACCTTTATTGTGGCATTAATCATTTTCTAATTTATATTTACTTACCCTCCTTTTCTATCTGTCCCCTTATTTTATTGAAGTCACAGAGACATCTGTAAAATGAGATTCAAACAAATAAACTGGAAAGTTCCTATGTCCACAGGACTTTCAGAGAGAGGTTAAATGTATAATCCTGATACCTTGACCACAGCTAAATGGACCAGGATGGGACCCCATTTCAAGACCAGCCAATCACTGGACTGACCGGCAGCTATGAAGCAGCAGACAGGGCTCATAGTGATATGCTGGAGCTGGCTTACGCTAGCTTATGGGCTCCAACTGTTTCATTTTCAAGATTTGAGGAGCCAGGCGGCATTATGTCGGCATCTTGAAACCATCTCTCGTGGGAGTATTTGTACCAAGGAAATTGGCAACACACAGGTGTCAGGGTTTCCCGTACCCCCACCCAGCCTCCCACAGAGAACCAGTTATTAAACATTTACCAGCACAACACTGATGATAGCAAACTGAACCTTCTCCCTGGGCAGTAGAAGTGTGAGACCTACAGAATGAGTCAGCGGTCCTTAACAGAAACAAAGGCAGAACTAACTCAGAGAGGAGGCTGAGCGCGAAAGACGGAGACAGACAATGGTATGAGGCAGCAAAAGCCACAAGGCTGAGAGATAGGAATAGAAATAAGCTGAATAGTAATGGCAGGTTCAGAATAAGCAGAGTCAGGGAATGGCGGAATTGTGATGATGACAAATTCCTGGAGTAGAAACAAACAAGTGCCTCTGCCTTGGGATGATGACTAATCCTGCCTCCTGGACACTTTGCTGGATCCCACATGACCTTTCTAATTCCTGCTCATGTGTGGGGTTGGCTCTGCAGGAATTCCTTTTTTCCTTACTTTCCTGCCTCCCAGATAAACTCTCATGACAGAGGATGTGCAGCCCAGAGAACATGACAGAGTGACCACTGCAGTTCACAGCTCATAAACTGCTTTCACATCTATCCTCACATTTAATCCTCATGATAACTTTGGCAGGCACACAGGACACCAGCTCTTGTGAGCCTCAGCCAACATATGAGATGAGGAAGCTGAGGCTCAGAGAAGCTGCAAGACTTGCCCAAATATATGAGGCTAGAACAGTAAAGAAATGAGATATGATCCTAGGTCCTCTGGCATTAGGATCAGGAGGTCAGTCCACTTTTGGCATAGGTGAGCTGGGAAATCCACGTAAGATGGGAAATGCTTTAACACTTTGCCCTCTCAGATCACAGCCCACGAAGGACAGCAGGGTTAGTCAACCATTGGAAGGAGCCAAGAGGCCAAGAGATAGAAAAAGTCAGAGAAAAAAGAAAATGAAAGAGATGAGGAGAAAATGTGATTTGGAAGTTTGGGTATCACATATAAATAATATAATATATAGGTATGCACACACATAAATATACATATACAGTATACATGTAATATCACATTATGCATGTTATGTGGCATCAAGCATACCTGGGTTAAAAATCTCAGCTTCCCTATTCGTTGGCCATGAGAACTTGAACAAGTCACTTACCCTCCCTGAGACTCTATTCATAAAATGAATATTAGTTTCTCCATCTACTTTATAAGATTCTTATAAAGCCTGATGAGAAAATGTATGTAAACTACTTGACACAAAGCTGGCCATAAAGTATAATGTAATATATTTGATATTTAATTACTATTATTTTTAAGAAATAATTAAAACAATAAATAGCTATAATCACTTAGTTATTAATTAGGATCATTAATCTGCATTTATCCTTAAAAAAAGTCAGCTAATGAAAGAGTTGCTGTATATAAATCAAGAGTATTTTATACATGTACACAGTCCGCTCTACCAAAAATTAAAATTATCATTGAAAACATACAGGACTCAAAATTAAATGTCTTTAAATAAAACATAAAGCAAAAACAGCTGCTGCTGGAACTTGGTCCCTAGGCAGGTTTGATTTTTGAAATGACAAAGAGACCAAATTGTGCTTCGATTCCTGCCTGAACTGAGTGAGAGAGGGGGCATGACTGCCTTGCTGACAGCCTGCTTGGGGGAAAGATGCAGATGCTTAAACAAAGGATATTGTATGCTGGACACACAGCTTTCTGGGACCCTCAGCCATCAGGGAATTCTGCAGCCACATCACAAACAGCCTTGCTGAATTTTCCTTCCATTTTCTAAACTAGCAATCACCACAAAGAAGACACCCTAACGGGTGCCATGAATGCAAAGTTATTAGGTTGATCTGGAATAACACTCCTTGCCACTGGTAGAAAAATCCCCTATATTCCTGGAGACCTTAGTATGTGGTCTTATCAATTCCTAATAGAGCCTCTGCTAACGTATTACAGAACAAGACTAATTCCACCTGGAGGATGAGTATCTTATGCTGCAGCCTAGAAATTAGACCCAGAATATCTGTTGGGAGAGCTGTTTGAATATGACTCAAATGTAATTTTTTAATATAATTCTAAAGTTAAGTAAACAAAACAAAAGTAAACACAAAAAATAAAGCCAGGAATTAAACCAACCAAACAGCACTCACCTTAACCAATGACCACCTTTTGCATATGTGCTTCCCAGCTTCTTTTCCTTCTCATGTAAGTGTTAGCAGAATTGAAGTTACAGTATCTTCATGATTTTGCAATGCAAATTTTCAGGAACTGGTTCATTGTATAAAGGGACTGGAACAAGAAATGGTAATTTGAAGGTATCCGTCTTACCCTACGCAGGTAGGATGCCAGGGTGCCAGAAAGCGTCATCGCTAAAGAAGTCTCACTTCCTAGAGAAAACAAAGTCAAGTTAAGGTGCTTCTCTTTGTACTCCAGGATGAGAAACAGCCCCATAGTGTTATTTATTTATTTATTTATTTATTTATTTATTTATTTATTTATTTATTATTTTTGAGACAGAGTCTCACTCTGTGGCCCAGGCTGGAGTGCAGTGGCATGATCTTGGCTCACTGCAACCTCTGCCTCCTGGTTCAAGCAATTCTCCTGCCTCAGCCTCCCAAGTAGCTGGGATTATAGGTGTGTGCCATCATCTTGGATAATTTTTGTATTTTTAGTAGACATGGAGTTTCACCATGTTGGCCAGGCTAGTGTTGAACTCCTGACCTCAAGTGATCTGCCCACCTCGTTCTCCCAAAGCGCCAGGTCCCCATAGTGTTTTATCTCTCCTGCCCAGTGTTCCTGCTGCACAAACTGATTCCAGGTTTTTGATCACATCTCAATGTCTTCTCACTGTGCTGCCACAGCTGTGTTCACTCTGTCTAAAACTCTTTTCCCCACCATGCATGTAATCACTCTGACTCCTTTTGACCACTCAGATTTCATATTACCCACCCCTTCGCTAGCAAACCTTTGCTGAACCTGACCTGACCTGCCACCTCAGGCTCAGAAGGCCATACCGAACACCACAGCTACCACTTTCTGGCACTTACTACAGTATTTTAATTTTGGTTTTCATGTCAGTCTCTTTTCCAACGGGGAGACATGAAGTTACATCCAGAAGGGAAGGGCAAGACCAGGAAGTGTGGCTCGTGCCATCACCCATGGATTCAGGTGTGCCATGGTGTATTTGAGCAGCAAGAGCCTGAGCCTGAGAGCGAAGTGGGAGCAGTGAGACTAATGGGATAGCAGATGTGTCTATCCAGATGCTCCTTCTCCAGAGCTCTGTCTGGGCCTCCAGGCTGGGGCTGGTCCTCAAAAAGGTCACACCGGAAGAAAAGGAATCTTCAAGAAATATAGTCATGATCAAACAGCCTGAGGATCAGGGAAAGGGATGGGTCAACATCAGTTCCTACTAGCAAGCGCAATTCCAGAGAGGAGTGGGAAAGGGAGATAGATGACTGCAAACCCCAGCGGGGGTTCCCTGAAGAACTCCTAGGCCCTCAGCTGTCCAGATGGAACAGGAAGACGTGTAGCCAAGGATGACAACAGTGGTCAGCCACAGTGCTGTTAAGCATGCTCCTGCGTCCAAAGAGATGCAAGAAGGAACACAAGAGATGGTCTGCAGTGCCGACGCTGTCTGGGAAAAGGAGATTAGAATTTCCCTCTGTGGGTCCCAAGGGTAGGACCTCTCTAGACCACAGAGCTCCAAAATAGCTTATCTGTGCATTCATGTGCCCTCCCCCAGAAGCAACCAGAACAAAAGCTGGTAGAAAAGAAGGTGCTGGATAAATCTATGTTGGATGGAAGGATGGAAGGATAGATGGATGGATGGATGGATGGATGGATGGATGGATGGATGGATGGATAACTGCCACTATAGGATTACCTGGATATAATTGTGTCTCAAGAAATAATAATCCCAGCTACTAGGGAGGCTGAGGCAGGAACCCAGGAGGTGGAGGTTGCAAATAGTTGAGATTGTGCCAGAGCACTCCACTCTGGGTGACAGAGTGAGACTCCATCTCAAAAACAAAAACAATAAGCAGTAATATAGAAACAGTATCACTTGGGCAGTCCATCACCTCTGCCAGGAGTTTGGAAGGACAGATTCAGAAGACAAGCAGAGAAGCAAGTTGTGCAGCTCCCTGGAGCCATGGCCCCATAGGAGGCAGCTGAGCAAGTCTACAGAGGGAAGCCTCACTGGCTAAGATTCTACTCTTTGGTCACATCCTGCTCCTGAACCAGGTACCAGACTGTAAACCTGACTCAAGGCAGGGTTCCAGCATCCATATGTGCAAATGAGGAATGCTTGAAATTTTAGAATTCTGAAGGACTTCAGGAGTCCTGAAGAAGTTTTCACAGTTCCCAAACTACAATACTTCAGTAGTTCAGATAATCATATAGATATTTCATATTATTATATTGTATTATAGCAATGTCATATATTATTATAATTATATGTATTATAGATTCTATAATTATTATATATAACTGCAGATTCAACCAGCTGCATATGAAAAATATTCAGAGAAAAAAGCAATAAAAAATAACAATACAACAATAAAAGTAAAACTTTAAAAAAACAATACAACTATTTACATAGTATGTACATTGTACTAGATATTATAAGTAATTCAGAGATCATTTGAAGTATACCACAGGATGTTTGTAGGTTATATACAAATACTATGCCATCTTACATCAGAGACATGAGAAGTCATAGATTTTGATATTTGCAGGGGGTCCTGAAACAAATCTCCCACAGATGCCAAGGGAAAACGGGGGATGTGTGTGTGTATATATATAAAATATATGTACATTATATATATAATATATATAATATGTATATATTATATGTCTATATTTTATATAATACATGTATATATTGTATGTAATATATGTATATATAATATATGTATATTATATAATATAAATATATGTATATATCATATATATTATATATGCATATATTATATATTCATATATAATATATACATATATTTTATATATAATATATGTATATATTTTATATATACACACATATGCATGTATATGTATGTATCCACATACCCCACGCACTTACACATTATAGTTATTTGTCAATTAATGACAGTGATGTGCTCTGAGAAATGTATCATTAGATGATTTTGTCATTGTGTAAACATTAGAGTATACTTACAAAAACCTAGATGCTATAATTTACACACACAGGCTACATGGTACAGCCTATTCCTCCTAGGCTACACACTGTACAGCATGTGACTGTACTGAATATTGTAAGCAATTGTAACACAACGTTAAGTGTTTATGTATCCAAACATAGAAAGAAACAGCATAAACACAACATGAAACATTTAAATATTGTACACCTGTGTAGGGCAGCTCCATTATAATCTTCTAAGATCATCATATATGCAGTTGTTGATTGAAACGTCATTATATGATACATGACTCTACCTATGTAGAGGCAAGGAGGAGAGAGACAGAAGGATTATTTTAAGAAATTGGTTCACACCACTGTGGGAGCTGGTAAGTTTAAAATCGATCAGGCAAGCAAGCAGGCTGGAGATCAGGTAAGAAATATTGCAGTCTTCAGATTGAAGACTGGAAACGTAGGCAGGATTTCTATGTTGCAGTCTCTAGGCAGATACCCCTTCTTGTTAGGAAACCTTAGTCTTCACTCTGAAAGTCTTCGACTGACTTGACAAGGCCCATCTACATTACGGATGATAATCTACTTTACTTACTATCAATTGATTGTAAATATTAATCACATCTACAAAGTACCTTCACAAGAACATCTAGACTCATGCTTTACCAAACAACTGGTCACCATAGTCTAGCCAAGTTGACAAAAAAAAATTTCATCCTCAAAGCCACAACTCCGCCAGCTGTCAGAAAGCCCCTATGATAGAGGAAACAAGAAGGCTCTTGGCTTTGAAAATGCCAAATTCTTTGGCCGCATTTCCAGACTCTGGCAAGGGGGAGACACATTCTGGGCAAGAGAATTACCAGTTTGTAAAATGCTGACAAGATGCAAACCCACCAGGAATGGCCTTCTAACTGGGTGATTCACATATGCAGGGCAGGGTTACCTGGGCAGCACCTTCTCAGTGCATTCCTGCACCACAGGCGTAGTTTCCCCTGTCCATGCACCCTGCACCTCCTTGGCAGTGGGGGAAAACCCAACCACAAATGATGAAAAGGAGCTCTTGTATCATTAGGTGGGACTCTTGCCTCACCTGCCAAACCTGGCTAGACCTGGACAAATGGATTCCATTGTCAGGTTGTTGTAAATGTTTTTCCAGCCCCAAGCCATGCATCCTCTCTGCTTAGTTGTATTTTGGTGTCATGGGAAAGCACTCACATACCCTCACATACCCCTTCCTTATGTGGGCCAAGGAGAAGTGCCTGGAATAGGCAGTGGGAACCCTGGCCTGGGTGCCCACCTCTCCACAACCTGGCACTGGCTGAAGCTCTGGTGACACAGCTGATTTAATGTGTTGACTAAGTCACACCCAAGCCTGAGAAACCAAGCCATCCTTTTAATATTGTATTTTTCATTTTTAAACAAGGAATCTGTTGCCTTCTCCAGACATGGAACATCTTTCTACTTTGGAGGTTGCTCACACCCTCATTACTGGAGTCAACTGCAGGCTCAGTGCAGGTTGTTTTATTTTTCATTCCCTCATCTAGTGAACAATGAATGCTAGAACCAACTCACAGAGTCCTTGTGACAGTTCCACAACATACTGGATACAAAGTGCATGACATATAGTATGCGCTGAACATCTTCTTCCTTCCCCTTCCCTATCATCTATGTAACATTCTGGCTGCAATGTAATATCCCATGTATTGTCCCATTGACTGATAGGACAACCCCTCGAGATAAACACTGATGGTCACTGGCTGGAAGAAGCGAAAACTGGGAGTGAGTTTGCCAGCCTCCTGGATTTGGGATGGATGGTAGGAGCCCCTGCTTTGTTCCCAAATTCATGCATTAGCTAGCACACTTGTGTCTTTTTGTTTTGCAATACCCCACAGATTAGGTGAAACAGGGGAAATGGTTGTCAGGGAATATAATACCAACCAACCAGGAGAGGCGGGCAAGAGAGAGTTCTGAGGCTGCTGTGGGTGAGGCCTGGACACAAAACAGGGCCACAGAAGAGGTCAGAGATACAAGGTTCTGGGCCAGGATTGGAGTGGGTGGTGCAGAGCAGCTGAGGAGAGGAGTGAGGACCTGAGCCAATGGACAGAGGGAAGAAAGAAAAGGCCACCTTACCGAGAAGGAACTAATCATAAGAGATTCTATAAACATGTCATCAGCTGAGAGAGGAAAGTGGATGGGAGAGGAACTGTGTCAGGAGAAAGGCAGCTCCTTCACCCTGGACACTGTGTCTAAGCCACCATCTTTTGCCTGGAATATTGCAACAGCCTTTCAATGGTCTGCCTGCTTTCAACCTTGACACAACCTTGGCCTCCATGGAGCAGCCAGAGAGACTGTAAAGACATGAGGCAGCTGCTCCTCTGCACAAAACCCTGCAGTGGCTCTACCCCGAGAGAACCCAAAGTCCTCATAGAGCCTTGCAATGCTCTCTGGGGTCCTTATGATCTGCCCTTCCCGTGTACTCACTCTACTCCAGCCAAACCAGTCACTGGACTGGCCACATGCACACAGGCACATGCCCGCTGTCTGAGGGCCTCTGCCCTGGCCACTCCTCCACCAGAAATGCTCTTTCCTCAAACATCCACTGGGTGAACACCATTGCCTCCTTCAACCCTGATCATATCCAGGATTCTCAATGAAGTCAGCACATTGGATTTCCTACTGCGAATTTCCCCTGCTCTGCAGTCTCAATGTCCCTTGCCTGCTCTTCTTTCTCCTTTTCATCCATACATATTTTTAAAATTTTTGTTTACTTTTTATCATCTGTATTTCATTACTAGAATGTAAAAGCCTCACAAAGGCAGGAATTTTTATCTGCTTTGTTCACGACTGTCTCTCAAGATCTGAGAATGGTCCCTGGCCAAGAGTGGGTGCTCCATAAACGTGTGATTAAGAATGAATGAATGTATGAACCAATGAAAAAAAATAGCCTTGGAACCAGATAGGTCCTGGTTGTTCTTGCTTTTGTTTTATGTAATTTCAACTTTATTTTGGATTCGGGGGGATATATGTGTGCAGGTTTGTTACCTGGGTATATTGAGTGATGCTGAGCTTTGGAGTACTGAGATTAGTACCCAGTAGATAGCTTTTAAGTCCTTGTGCCCTCCCTCTCTCCTTTCCGTCTCTAGTGGTCCCAGTGTCTATTACTGCCACTTTATTCTCATTTGTACCCAATGTTTAGCTCCCACTTATAAGTGAGAATGTGTAGTATTTGGTTTTCTGTTTCTATGTTCATTCACTTAGGGTAATGTCCTCCAGCTGCCTCCATGTTACTACACAGACATTATTTTTTTCTTTTTGTTGTTGGGTAGTATTCCACGCTGTAGATATACCACATTTTCTTTATCCAATCCACTGCTGATGGGCACCTAGGTTGATTCCATGTCTTTGTATTGTGAAGAGGGTGCTGGTGAACATACAAGTGCATGTGTCCTTTTGTAGACCCTGGTTGAAATCCCTACTCTCCACTACCTTTGTGTTTCTCCACTTGGGGAGGTATATTAAACTTTCCTCAGTGGTAGAATTGCTATCTGCAGTTTTCTGACACTCAGCATGTGTTGTGTTAAAGATTCCACCTTAAGAGGGGCCAGGCGCACTGGCTCACGCCTGTAATCCCACCAGCACTTCGGGAGGCCAAGACGGGTGGATCACGAGGTCAGGAGATCAAGGCCATCCTGGTTAACATGGTGAAACCCTGTCTCTACTAAAAACACACAAAAAATTAGCCGGGTGTGGTGACGGCGCCTGTAGTCCCAGCTACTTGGGAGGCTGAGGCAGGAGAATGGTGTGAACCTGAGAGGCGGAGCTTGCAGTGAGCCGAGATCAAGCCACTGCACTCCAGGCTGGGCGACAGAGGGAGACTCCATCTCAAAAAAAAAAAAAAAAAAAAAAAAAAAAAAGAAAGAAAGAAAAAAAAAGATTCCACCTTAAAGGTAGAGGCTGGAGGTGAAACAGCATTAGAAGCAGTTATCAGGAATTTGTCTTCAGATTTAACATTGACGACAAGTTTGCTGCTACAGAACTGCTCTTTTGTAAGTAGCAAATTGTTATTTTCCTTGAATTTGTGCTAATATCTGGCCTCTGGAAAATCTCTGATAAAAGGCAGGAAAAGGAGCCCCTGATACTTGTTTCCAAGGGGAAGGATTCCCCAGGAAACCCTCACTCTCCTTATACTATCCAGCCAGAGTCACCTCTTTGGACTGTCGCTAGAATCCTGCAGAGCAAAGAAAGCAAAAGGGTTTAAAATGGGGGGACATGGAGAGAGGCTTAAGCAGCCTGGGAGGAATTCTGCAGAAAGAAAGTGACTGTTGTCCTTCCTGCTGAAGCTCCTTTTTGTTGCCCAGTCTGGCTGGAAGCAGCAGGGCCTGAACCTCAGCCAAGGGACAAAGGGCTTTTTTGGCTAAGAGAAGTACAATTGTGGTCATGATGGGCCAAAACAGGAGGGAAGCATTTTATGGGGTAACAGGGCCTCCCAAATGTCAGAATTGGTGCCTGCAGGATGTAATTTAATTCTGTAAGCACTTACTAAGCACCTGCTTTGTTCCAGGCATACTCACATGATTAAGAGACAATCCCAGGGCCCAGAGAATTCCCAAATTAGTAGAGGAGTCATTCATTCCATTTATTCATTTATTTATTTAATATCTTACTTCTTTGGCCATAAAATTCAGTAATTAAGAACAAAGCCTTGAAATAAGAGAGTCAGGTTTATTCATTCATTCAGGAAAGATTTATTCAGTGCCCACTTAGGGCCCAACACTGCTCACCACCTTAAAGAGAAAAAGGCAGACAAAATATAGATCCCTACCCTCAAGGACATTGACTGGTTGGGGCTTGTGAGGGGAGACAGACAATGAACAATAAGCATAACAAATAAATTGCACAGTATGTTAGAAGCTGGCCAGTACTAAGGGAAAAAGAAAACACAGCCAGAGGCCCAGGAATTTTGAATGCCGTGTTCAATAAGGCTGTCAAGGTGAACCTTACTGAGAAGCCCACAAGTGAGCAGAGACCAGGAGCAGTGAGAGAGTTGGGCGGGCCTGTGGACATGGAGTAGGGGAGGGAAAGCAAGGCAGAGACAGGGACAGCTAGATACAAGGCCCTAAAGAGAGGCCATGCCTGTTCTGTCCAGGGCCAGCGAGGAAGCCCAGGAGGTAGGCAAAGAGTGGGAGGGGAGAGTAGTAAGAAAGTTAAGGTTACGGACAGAGTATGCAGGGCCATAAGGGCCATGGTAGGATTTCTGCCTTTATTGAGTGACACGAGTAGCCCTGGCAGGGGTTTGGAAGACAAGTGCCAGGATCTATCTCGTGTTTTAACAGAATCACTCTTGTGACTATGGTGGGAATAGACCTTAAGTGTATAAAGCTGGAGGCAGGGAGACCTACTAGATGGCCGTTGCAGCAATCCTGGGGAGAGGTGACAGCAGTTCAAACCAAAAGAGTAATAGTGGAGGTGATGAGAAGTGGCTGAATCCTGAATATATTTTGAAAGCTGAAACAAGTTTCTATGAATTGACTCTAGGGACTCCAAGAGAAAAGGACGAGTTGATGATAAATTATAAGGTTAGCGGCCTGAGCCTATCAGGACTATTAAAGAGGTCCATTAAAGTGTGATCTTGGACAAGTCTCTAAACTTCCATGTTCTTCTTTGTAAAACAGAGAATAATGATATCAACATTATAGGGTTGTCATGAATATTAAAAGAGATAATACATGCAAATCATTTGGCTTGTGAAGAGGGCACATAATAAAGGTAGATAACCAACTGATTAATCTTACAGCATGTTCAAGGCACCAGAACAACACTTTGAGGGATTTTGACAAAGATGGAACAAGAATGAGGTGGAATAGGGGTGACTGAAATTCATGAGGAGACTGCAGTTTTATTCTCATGACTACTCCTAACCACTTTATTACCTTTAGTAAGTCTCTTAGCCTCACTCTATCTCAATTTCTCAATATATAAAACAAGAGGAAAGTTGATCAACATCAAAGATCTGCAAACAAATCCACCTTGTGTTTTTGCGAATAAAGTTTTATTACAACGCAGTCATGCTTATTTTTCTATGTATTGTCTATGACAGCTCTCCTGCTAAAACAGCATCATTAAATAGTTATGACAGAGACTGTACAGCCTCTAAAGGTTTAAATTACATCTGGCCAAGTACAGAAAAAGTTTGCAGGCTCTGGTCTAGAGTGCTGTTTCTCACATAGCTGTTAGATATAAACATGACATGGCTAGGCATAGATGTGCCCACAGACAGAAAGTATGAAATCTTTTCTTCAGATGAAGTCTTAGCCAGGAGCCTAATAAATAACAGAAAGTATGACTCTGACCTGGCTGATGCATAGAAGGGGTAGGAGAGATATGAACGGTGTCGATTCTGTCTTGGGCTCTGACCATTCTCACACCCTGGGTCAACCCTGAGGCACCTTCTCTTCATCCCTGGGATGAAACACAGTTTGAAAGACAGGAATCTCAGATCATCTCTAGGGTCTATTCCAGGTCTCTACTAATCAAGGAGACCATGCCAAATAAACTATATAGATTGGATAACACTTATGTTAAAAGCCTTAAAACTGGTTTTTCAGTTTTGAGAAATGAACTGAGAAGTTAATTTTATACTGGATAAGGTCAAAATTCACTTCTTGTTTGTGGCAGACATTTTCAACTTCGCGAGCTAGAGAGGGGTAGCATTTCCACATTCCCGGCTTCTCCCTAATGAGCAATTAGGATATTAATTGTCTGCCTATTACTTTGTCTTAATATAATGGGACCCCTGAAAATTTTCAACTTCAATCGATTTTGACTTTTCTAATAAACTTCTATCAGGAAGAATCTTCCCTACTCTAACTTCTTCTATTTTCCTTCAGACTTGGATACCTGTGTATTATAGATTGAATGTCGTGTCCCCTCAAAATTCATATATCGAAGCCCTAATTCCCAATGTGATGGTATTTGGAGATGGACCCTTTGGGAAGTAATTAGAGTTAGATGATTTCATGAGGGTGGGGTCCTTATGATGGGTTTAGTGTCCTTATTAGAAGAATCAGCAGAGAGCTCGTTCCCTTTTCCTCTTTCTCTTTGCCATGTGAGGACACAGCGAAGATGGCTCTCTGCACCCCTGGAAGGGAGACTTTGCCAAAGCAGCCGTCAACCTGATTATGGACTTCTAGCCTCCAGAACGGTGAGAAAATAAATTTCTGTTATGTAAGGCACCCAGTCTATGGTATTTTGTTATTAAGACACTGTACCTCCAGTTCAACCAGCTTACCAATTAGTCTCTCACCTCCCCATTCAAATAATCCTTGCAAATCCACATCTCACAAGAAATGTTGCTGATTTAACTAATGCTCTCTCTTTAATGCTAGTCTAAAACTGACAACCACCTGTTAGTCAACATCAACAGGCCCTCCCACACAAATATTCTATTACTAACGTCCAAAATAAATTAATCACCCCCCATTTCCTCCTCTATACTCATCTTCCCTTCCTCACTTCTATTAATGTCACCATCATTCTCCCAGTCACCTAAATTAACACACTTAAGATTCTATTTTATACCCCTGACCCTCTGCCCCACAAACACCATCAACAGTATTTATTTTCTCTCCATTATACATTTTGCATTCATCTCATCTACTTCACTTCTACCACCATTTTCTGCCTCAAATCTTGGTCACCCCTCCCTTTATTATATTAGTCTTCTAATTCAGGTCCCTGGTTTCAATTACTCTCTCTTCAAGTCCTCTTTCACTAGACTTGCAGATACATCATTTTAACTGCAAATCCGATGGTATCACTCCTCTATTCTCTATTGCTGGTATAATAAAGTCAGACACTTGTTTCTCATTTTAACCTAAATTTGAATTCTATCTACCTTCTTATTTTTAATTCGCACTATTCTTCCCCTTTACATACTTGACATGCAGATTTGAAGGAGATTGTCACTGTCTACTAAACCTTGCCCTTCTTTTCCTCTGGCTTCTTCCTATATTACCTCCTTGAGCTTTGCTGCATGTCCAAATCTTCCAAACCCAATCAAGCTCTTTTACTTGATGGTGTCTCCTCTGGTCCCCTCTCCCTGTCTTTCAAATACTCTCAACATTTTAACATTTACTTAAATATATATATATAATATATATACACTTATGTATGTGTGTATATATATAAAATAAATATATACATACATACATATATATACATACATGTATACATACACATACCATTCCTATGATGAAAAGATTCATTATAGGTAATAAATGATGGGTATTCTAAATATTATTATCATCTTCATCTATGCATGTTTGATATAAAGTGTCTCCTAATACCAGAGCATGGCAGAGATGGCTTACTCTTCACCCAAAATTTCTGCTCTTTCTTCTACAGAATAGAGCTATCTCTGGCAAGGCATTGCTCAGCCAAGGACTACACTTCCCTTGCCTTTTTGCATCAGTGAGGGACCATTTGACTGGTCTTGCAATGGAATATCAATATAAGTGATGTATGTCTGGGTGATGGTGATTAAGATGTGGATGTTGCTTTTTACTCTCATTTCCTTTCTACTGGCTGGAGGCAGAGAACTCTGAGATCTTAGGAAATTGCCGAACCCCAAGATGGGGAGAGTCTGGGTCTCTGAATCACTATTTGAAGGGAAGTTGTCTACATGAAGCAGAAACACCCCTATTAGATTCTCAGCTGAGAAGGAAATAAACTTTTCTTGTATTAAGCCACCAAAATTTGGGAGTTTATTTGTTAGAGAAGCTCGTATTATCTTAATGAACAGAATATGCTAAACGCTGAAGGTACCAGGGGTAAACAACAGGCAGGTAAAATTTAGAACACAGTAAAAATCTAGCCATTATGAAGATGTAGTTAAAATATTGAGAGTATTTGAAGGACAGGGAGAGGGGACCAGAGGAGACACCGTCAAGTAAAAGGGCTTGACTGGGCCTTGGAAGATTTGGACATGCAGCAAAGCTCAAAGAGGTAGTACAGGAAGAAGCCAGAGCAAAATAAGAGCAAGGTTTCAGTAGAGTGACTATCTCCTTCAAATTTGCATGTCAAGTATATAAAGGGGAATAGTGACAATTAAAGATAAGAAGGTAGATAGAATTCAAATTTAGGTTGAAATGAGAAAAAAGAGTCTGGCTTTATTATACTATCAATGGAGAATAGAGGAGTGATATCATCAGATTTGCAGTTCAAGAAAATTTATCTGGAAGTCTTATGAAAGAGGACTTGAGGAGAGAGTAATTGAAACAAGGGACATGAATTAGAATACTAATATAATAAACGGAGAGGTGACCAAGATTTGAGCTAGAAAATGGGGATAGAAATGAAGTAGATGAGATGGATGCAAAATATATAATGGAGATAGAAAAATAAATGCTGTTGGAAAAATGTTTAAATTAATATTATATAATATAAATTATATACTATAAT
This sequence comes from Rhinopithecus roxellana, assembly GCF_007565055.1. NCBI lineage: Eukaryota > Metazoa > Chordata > Mammalia > Primates > Cercopithecidae > Rhinopithecus > Rhinopithecus roxellana. The sequence goes on along the minus strand of NC_044550.1, from coordinate 162,266,586 downwards.
ATTTAATATATATTAAATATTATTTCCAACACAAAGGTATATATTAAAATATATTATATAAAATATATATTATATTATATATTTTAATATAATACATAATTTATATAATATAAATATTATATTGTAGATAATATAATAATATATATTATTTCCAACACAAATAATTTAACAATAATTGTAACTTAAAGATAATACTAATTATTTTTGAGATGAGGAAGCTTTGTTTCATAATATTAGGAAATGATAATTATAAAAGTGCCAGGTACAGTGGCACACATCTGTAGTCCCAGCTACTTGTGAGGCTGAGGCAAGAGGGTCACATGAGGCCAGAAGTTTGAGGCTATAACGCTCTATGATCATGCCTGTGAACAGCCACTGCACTCCAGCTTGGGCAACGCAGTGAGACCCTGTCTCTAAAAATATTAATAATAATAATAAAAGCAGCACTCATTGAGCATTGATTATGAAATGGACTAAGGACTTCACATACAAGGTTACTCAAGTTTACAAGTTGTTGAATGAGGTTTTAAACCCAGATCTACCTGTCTCTAAAGACCATGTTTTATCCATTACTAGTTTAGGCTTCCCTTCACGTTATAGAGCTAAACTGTACATAAAAATAGAAGTTAATATTTAAGGAGTCCTTCCTATTTGCCAGCCTCGTTTATACTTCACATGTATTATGAAATTTAATCTACAACACACACACACACACGTATATACATACATAGGTATGTATACTATGTATATATATACAAATATATGAATATATACATATATCCACATATCTGTGTGTATGTATATTTATATATACAGTTTACCCTCGAACAATGTGGAGGCTGGGGATGCTGACCCCCACCCACAGTCATAAGTCCCAATATGATTTTTTAACTACTAATAGCCTACAGTTGACTGGAAGCCTTATTGAAAATATAAACAGTCAATTAACAAGTATTTTGCATGTTACATGTATTATACGCCTTATTTTTACAACATAGGAAGCTAGAGAAAATATTATTTAGAAAAGTATAAGAAAGAGAAAATATATATACTATTCCTTGAGTGTAAGTGGATCATCATAACGGCCTTCGTTCTCATTATTTTCATGTTGTGCAGGCTGAGGAGGAGGAGGACAACAAAGACAAAGGGCTGGTCTTACTGTCTCAGGGGTGGCAGAGGTGGAAGCAAACTCATATATAAGTGGACTCGCACAGTTCAAACCCATGTTGTTCAAGGATCAACTGTATGTATAATAGAATCATAATCTATACTTTATATATGTATGTATATATGTATATACTATATAGTACCATTATCACGTTCTTTATACATATGAGGAAACTGAAGCCCAGAGAGACTAACTTACTTTTCAAGGTCCAGTGAGCAAATGGTCCTGCAAATGTGAATTTCGGCAGCTAGAACACTAAGGACAAAGGTTTGCCACCTGGTAAGTCTCTGTGTTTGCAGGCCTGTGTGTCTCTGCTGACATGAGACCATGAGGTCATTAAGCACCAGAACTGTGCTGTATTTATTATTATATTCCCCGTACCTAACATTGCCTGGCACGCTTCAATAAATATTTGTTGAATGGAACTGATGAAGTTCAGGGAAAATTGTTACCAAAGTAGAACTAGCATTTAGAGTCTGTGAGATTAGAGGAGGAGTAACAATTTCTGCCAGAAAAAGAAAACAGCCTGGCATTTCAAGAAGCAAATTGAAGTCCAAATGTTTAGTGAACTTCTCAGTGTTTGTCTTCTTGGGGAACTTCTGCATTTCCGGCAGTGGGTCAGGACTGGAAAACTATATGCAGTAAGGAGGTCACTCTATCTCACCCAGGCTGTCAAGAACAACCTTATAACCCTCTCATTGTGTGCCTCTCAGCCAAACACTGCTCAAGGACTCCAGAAACAGAAAAATGCTTTGATTATATTAGAAGTTTGGGGAATATGTTTGAGAAAGAGTTAAATCCCAGGTCTTCAAAAGTTCATCTTTTATGTTTGAAACATTAAAAAAAAAAAAATTGAGGCCAGTGTGAAGAAGGTCATAAGATTTCCTAATGAGGTGACCTAGATTCATAAGCATAAAATGAATAATTAAGATTTGGGGGGGGCATTAGGTAATATAAAGCATGGTCATATATAGTATCCAAATCAGACTCACTCCAAATCTTACTTTTTTTTTTTTTTTTTTAAGTGAAAGGCAGCGGGTTTGCATTTGGTTGTTGGCTTTTGATTTTGTTGTTGTCGTTGTTGCTATTATGTTTGTTTTCAAAGAACTGCTCTTTAAGTTTTCTGTGAAGATGGTATATTGTGTTCACACTTTGTTTCTCTTTTCCAAACAACAGAACTGACAAAGAAAAATATGCATGTGTGTGGACGCATGCATGCATGCACATGCAAAAAGACATAGGAATAATGGGGGAGAAAAGATGACTTATCTCAGATAAGGAAGGAACAAAGACACAAATGAGTGAGAGAGAATATAGTCAAGGGCCAGGCATGGTGGCTCATGCCTGTAATCCCAGCACTTTGGGAGGCCAAGGCAGGTGGATCACTTGAAGTCAGGAGTTCGAGACCAGACTGGCCAACATGGCAAAACCCCGTCTCTACTAAAAATACAAAAGTTAGCTGGGTGTGGTGGCACACACCTGTAATCACAGCTACTCAGGAGGCTGAGGCGGGAGAAACACCTGAACCCGGGAAGCAGAGTTGGCAGTGAGCTGAGACCACACTACTGCACTCCAGGCTGGATGACAGAGGGAGACTCTGTCTCGAAAGAAAAAAAAAACCAATTTGAGAAATTGAGAATATAGCCAAGAGCCTCCTGGTCTCTGGACCTGGGGCTCAGCAGTAGGGCAAAGGGTTCAGGTCCCACAGAGTGATGATCATAAAACTTAAGCCATCCAAGATGGAAAATCAGGGCTAGGCTCACTGCTTAGAGCTAGTGATATACATATAGGGTTTTCCCACTTATAAATAAGGGGGAAAATCCCCGCTTCCCAGCCCTACCTGGTGCTATGGATTTTAGCAAGCTTCCAGCCCAAGAGGGACTGAAGGGCACAGTCACCACCTCACAATTAGAAATGGAACGAAGCTTATTTGGAGATTGGCTTTACAATATTCCCATTATTGTTGTGTGTGAAACAGGGTGCCTGAAATGCTATGGTGAGACCTAGAGACCTATATGGGCCTGAAGGCAAGGGGAAGACAATTTTTAAATCATTAGGTAGGACAGAATTAATACAGATAGAGACAGAAAAGAATGAATAAAATTCTCTCATTTAACCCTAGCCTTATTTCCTAGCCTAACTCTAACAGAATAGAAACCAGTAATCAGAAATGCCAGATACCTCTGACACTGGAGATACAGTAAAACAAAGAATAAAGGTGTGTGTGAGAAGCAGTTCGACTCCTAGGATGCCTCATAAACCCCAAATGAGATAACTACTCTCCTCATTTCCACGTACACTCAGGGCCTCAAAAGATGACGTTTATCACTTGAACCGTGGAATCCAATGCCTCTGGACTCAGTGATACCAGGTACAGCTGAGGGAAGAGTGCAGAATTAAAAATGCTCAAAAGGAGAGCCCAGTTCCCTTTTTCACTCTACTCCTAGAAGGTCATTATCTAGGTTTACAAGCCCAGGCAGTAGCCTTGAGGATTCTGGACTATTGATCCCAGGTGAAAAGTCATGTAGTTACCGGAGTACTCTGATTCTGCAAGGAACTAGTTGACTCTCTGCTTGGTACCCAATAGTGGAACCCATCATTCAGAAAGTCCTCACCCCATGTGTTGGCCATTCAATGAACTTTTAAGTGCCTCATCTCTCAATATAAATGGACAGCAAAAAACTTGTCAGTTTTTTGAAGAATACTTCCAACATAATAGATAGATGAAAGTAATTGTTTAAAAGTATCAAAAATAGAGAAAATACAGTAAGTAAGAATGAAAGTTTTTAAAATGTCTCAAAGAGGTAAAACACATTACATTCATGAGACAAGAACAAATACTATTTGGACAACAAGGAAAAAAAGAGTTCTTTGAAATTAAAAATACGACAGCAAAAATTTTTAATCCAGTTTAGTATTTGAAAGATAAATCTGAAGAAATCTCCTAGAATGAAGTCCAAAGAGCTAAAAATAGGAAAATTTTTAAAATAAAGGATCCTTTTAGGAGGACCAATAGCTAAGTATTAGGAGTTCCAGAAAGAAAGATTTAACACAGGGAAAGAAATAATAATAAAATAGTACAAGAATTTCCCATGATTAAAGGATATGAATCTAGAGATTAAAAGACCCCATTCAGAGTCTAGTACACTCTGAACACAAGAAACAAAAACAAACTCTCACTAGGGCATAGTATTATGAAATATTAGAACAGTGAAGGTAAATAAAAGACTTAGGGTCCATAGAGGAGAAAAGCATACAATTTTATATGCTCATGTATGAGAGTGGCACTGAACTTTTTTACAGGAACACCAGATTCTACAAGACAATGAAGAAATATCTTCAAATGTGAAGAGAGGGGTAGTGATTTTAAACTTAGAAGTCTATACCAGGGCAAACCATCAACCAAATGTAAAGGTCGAAAGAAGAATTTTCCAAACTGGCAGTATCTTTAAAAATTACCTGCCATGAATTCTTTCTTTTTTAAACTTTCATTTTAGGTTTGGGGGTACATGTGAAAGTTTGTTATATACATAATCTCATGTCATGAGAGTTTGTTGTACAGATTATTTCATCACCCAAGTATTAAGCCTAGTATCCAATAGTCATTTTTTTCTGCTCCTCTCACTCCTCGTGCCCCCCACTCTCAAATAGACCCAGTGTCTGTTGTTCCTTTCCTTGTGTTCATGCCATGTATTCTTATTCAGAAAGAAGATGAAGGTTATGTTCTACCAAACAAAGCCATTAACCTAAAAAGAGAAAGCAAGGAATGAAAAACTACCCTGAACTCCAGCCCAGGAGAGATGCAAAGGTAAGGTAATTCTCGTGATGATGGTAAAGGATGTCCCCAGTCAACAGCTGCTCACAAAGATGTAAGGCTTCAAAGAAAACAAATCCGTCTTTTTCTGTCTAATTATTCCACACACCTCCACGTGTGATATATTGCCTGAATTTATCTGAATATACTGAAAAAATGATTGTACTTTGTGACTTTTAGAATCAATTAATGATAGGTACATGGAAAACCTAGGCAAATAAGAAGTGAAGAATGTGTTATCTCTACAGTAAATAATATATAAACCATATATATACATATACAAACAAAATATATAGATCTTGTATCTAGAAATCTTGCTGAACTTCTAAAAAAGTTCTAAATAGTTCTATAAATTATCTTTGGCTTTCTATGAGAAAATTTTACTGAGAGAAATAATAATTTATTGATTTCTAATTTTATACCTCTTATTTCTTTCCTTATTGCATTGTCTAGGGCCTCAAATGGAAGTCAAAAAGAAGCAGCTTTATTTTATTTCTTCACTTAATTTGAATGCTTTCTAAAGATACATTATATTAACTCATTATATACAAACTCATTATATACAAATTCAATAAGAAATTCTAGCAAAAGTGTAAAAATAACGATCTCTTTAAAAATGTTTATCACATCATGTTTGTAATAAGATGTTAGAAACCACTTTGTTCGCCAACAGAAAAATTATTAAATTGTATAATGTTATAAACAAAATAAAAATGAACTAGAACTAGATATGTTTAAAATGAATAAATCTCAAAATGTAACAAAATTCAAATGTTAAAAATAGAATGTTGAGATATTTAAATTTGAAAAATACACTATTAATACCTATAGGTTAGAATAGTTACAATGTTAGTTTTAAGTTTAATTGCTAGACATAAAGACTGAAGAAATAACAACCAACATGACAGCCTGTTTTTCTCTCATGTAAAAGACACGCAGAGAGATAGACCATCTAAGGTTTATATATGGCCAACCCACAAGAAAATCAGTCCCAGCATTCTTCCATCTGTATCTCTGCCCTTCTCAGACAATGTCTTTCATCCTAGGATCCTAGATGCTTGCTATAACTCTAACCAATATATCAAAGTTCCAGTGGCAGGATGGAGAAAGAGGCAAAGGAGATGTTTTTCTTTATTTCTAAGGAGATTTCCTTTTAGTTACACACAACACTACTACCCAATCTTAATGGCCAAATCTTGGTACTACAGTATTGCGAGGGCAACTGGGAAACATACTCTTCCCTTTAAAAATCAAGATTTAGGCCGGGCGCGGTGGCTCAAGCCTGTAATCCCAGCACTTTGGGAGGCCGAGACGGGTGGATCACGAGGTCAGGAGATCGAGACCATCCTGGCTAACACGGTGAAACCCCATCTCTACTAAAAAATACAAAAAACTAGCCGGGCGAGGTGGCGGGCGCCTGTGGTCCCAGCTACTCGGGAGGCTGAGGCAGGAGAATGGCGTAAACCCGGGGGGCGGAGCTTGCAGTGAGCTGAGATCGGGCCACTGCACTCCAGCCTGGGCGACAGAGCGAGACTCCGTCTCAAAAAAAAAAAAAAAAAAAAAAAAAAATCAAGATTTACCTGTTCCAAAGAAGAGAAGAATAGATTATGGTGAGCAATTAGGTAATGATAAACACCCAATTCACAATAACATTCTAATGGGATTCGGCAATTATCTCTGATGAATGAGAACATTAAACGGGACGGAAAAGAAACAGAGAGGGGTTCAACTGTACTTCTGATTATTTTCTTCTTAATAAATATTATTTGAAGCAAATATTTCGAAAATATTAAGATTTGACATAGCAAGGTGGTAATATTTGTCATATTTATTTTTGCTTTCTCCACATTTATAATATTCCATGTAATAAAAAATTAACTTAATGTTCAAATGGTCAATTTTGCACCATTGTTCTTTTATTTTAAAAAGGTAATCTAAGCTTCTACATACATATACACAAAAAACTTAGAATACATAAGCTATACTTAGAAGACACAAGCTTCATTACAAACTCTCTTATATAAGGCTTCAGTTATTTTGATTTTAAAATAAAATCCTAGATTCATCAAATATCTCAAGTTCTGGCTGCCCCTAATAAATTCTTGTTGTTGTTATTAATCAGCATTAGGTGAACTCCTACTATTAATACATGGAGATAACTGATCACAAGGCATTCTTCCAAACAATGCGTCATAGAATATACCCTGGGTGTCAATTGCCTAAATTTCTGGTTCTTCATACAAAGGCTGATGCATTCCCCTATTGATTGAAATTGTAGTTACAGGAAGAAAAGTGGAAAAAAGACTCTTCTGATAAGCATGGAAGACCATGAACACATTATTTCACTCCTCTTATGACAAAGATCTGTTTGAGTTCACCCTACAGATCTCTGCTTAGTTGACGCTTCAACCAAGAACTTTATGACACCCCACCACCACCACCACACATAGATTACATTAGGTGCTGATTCTTTTAAACTGCTATGGTGGTCCATAATTGCTTGTATCTTGCACTTCCCTATGCCACCTATCCCATATCCTTCCCTGTACTCTGAATGCCTGTTTACTTGTTCGTTTGCCCCATAAGACCCCAGATTTCCTTGAAAGAAGGTGTACTGTTTGGATCACTGTGGTATTCCCAACACATAGCCCAGGGAATGGTACATAGGTGTTCAATAAATATTTTCTAAATAAATGAGTAACTGAATGTCACTCTTCTCTCCCTGGTATTATCCTAAACACTGGTGTTGCTGCTCAGTCAGGATAAAAACCCTTGTGGTCCAAAGGCTTCCTTTGTTACATCTAATTTACACGACTATAAAACACTGTGGAAAGCCCAATTGCCAGAAACTCACCCCTGCATGTTCATTTTACAGTAAGTGCGTTTGGAATTTCCCTCAACAAAAATATCAGAATTTAGAGGTCTCAATTGCTGGGAAAACAATTCCTACTACCAATGGAAGAGTCATGAGGCACAGCAATTCACATCATCCTACTAAAGGATTTAGTGTGGATAATGGATTACTGGAATTCCTACATCATGAAGAGAAATGGCAAAGAACAAAATCTCTGTTCGATGTTCAGGCGCCTCATTCATTTCCTGTTTTTCCAGTAAGTTCACATTAGACACAACCCTTAACCTTTTCAGATCTCATCTCTTGTGGAGATACATGCGTCTTCCCAAAGCATTACAAAATCAGAGCCTGAAGCATCTCAGACTACATGATTCCTTAACCTTTTCTGGCTCCTACTTCTCAAAATCACACTATTAAAAATTTGGGGTTCCACCCACCTTTTACAAAGAAGGCAATATATTTAAGGAAACTGTTGTTATATTTATTAGGTATATTAAGCTTAAGGACTTAAAAATCACAAGACATATTGTTGATAATATTGTTGTTACTGTTCATAGTGCATTAAATAGTGTTCCTTCAAAATTCATGTCCACACAGAACCTCAGAATGTGATATTTTTAAATAGTGTCTTTGAAGATGTAATTAATTCAGGATCTCAAGATGAAATTATCCTGGATATAGAGTAGATCCTTTGTCCAAAAACTGGTGTCTTTATAAGAAGGGAGGACACAGAGAAACACTCAGGGAAAAGACCATGTGAAAATACAGAGACAGATTGGAGTTATGTTGCCACAAGGCAAATAACCCCAGGACCCACTAGAATCTGAAAGGGTCAAGGAAATTCCTTACCTTCAGCCTTCATAGGAAACATGGCTCTGCTAATACCTTGATTTCAACCTTCTAGCCTCCAGACCTGTGAGAGAGTAAAATTGTTGTTTTACCCAGTTTGTAGTACTTTGTTATGGCAGCCCTAAGAAACTAGTTTGGTTTGAAAACACCAAAACCAGCTGTTTGTTGCAAATGGTAAAAATGTTACGTCTATGCAAAACACAATAATAAGAAATGATGTTATCACTAGGAAGTGTATTAGGAAAAAAGAAATTCTTAAGAAGCATTAGGAAACCTTGGTTCCACCCAGGTCCCACCATCTGTGGTAAGTATTGAACTAAAAACTACTTATTAGGTGGATAATCAGTGTTCATCTCAAATGACCAGTAAAGGCAGCCAATTACACAAATACAACAAGACTAAACATTTCAGAATTTTTTTAAAACAGAGTAAAGGGAATAATCACCCAGCAATTTATCATTCTGTTGGTCAGCACTAGCATTTTGTTGACATTTCTTCCTGGGAGATGTTTCTTCCACATCCAAAGTTATGTTCAAGCTTTAAACATATGTTCTACTTTTAACATTTAGCATTGTAGCAAACCACATTATTATAAACTTATTCACAGAAAAAAGTCAAACTTTATTGATATACAATTGATAAAATGCTAAATCACATTTTATTGATACCTACATAGATAAAATGTAATATTTCATTGAGAGGTTCTTACATAATTTACTTCAAGTATTCCTTATTGATGGACATAGATCATTTTCATTGTTTTTTCTACTACAAATAGTTATCCAGTAAATATCTTGTTTCAGAACTTTTAACAATATTTATGATTATTTTCTTGGGATTAGTTCTAAAAAATTAAAAGGAGAAAAGACTCCTGGGTCAGGTAGTATAAAAAATTTAAAGGCAAAATACTTTCTAAAAAAGAGTATATCAATTCATACTTCAACCAGCAGTGTGTGAAGGTGAGAACAGAAAATGGTAGTCTACATACTGAAATATTTACTAACTTCATAAGCAATAAATGACACATTATTTTAATTTGTATTTTTTAGAGACTGGCATAAAAGAAAAACACAAATGCCTATGTTATGACCTAGCAATTCCACTCCTAAATGCATTTATACATCCACCAATTCACTCCCAAGCATAAAACCAGGAGAAATGAGTGGTGTGTTCACGATAGCTGTTTCGTTCATAATAGTCAAACACTGGAAACAACCCAAATGTCCCTCATCAGCAGAATGTACACGTAAATTGTGGTATATTCATAAAATGAAATATTACAGAAAGATTTTTAAAAGAACAAACTACTACCACATATCTCACAGGCATCACATTACATGAAAGAAGCCAGAAACAAAGGAAAAAAATATTGTTTAATTTCATTTATATGGAGTTCAAGATCAGGTAAATGTAGCTAATAGAAATTGAAATCAGAATAGTGATGGAGGAAAGTGAAGAGTGTTAGTACTGACTGGGAAAGGGCATGGAAGTGGCTGTGAGGTATTGGAAAATTTGTAATTCTTAATCTGGGTGGTGCACAGATGAGCATATGCAGGTATAAAAACACACTGCATGTGAGCTGAGATCCGGCCACTGAACTCCAGCCCGGGCGACAGAGCAAGACTCCGTCTCAAAAAAATCAAAACACTGCATTTAAAATTAGTTCAATTTATTACGTGATAGTTTTACCCTTATGGAAAAGCAAGAATTATAAAAAAAAAAACAAAGTGTGAATTTTGAAGGACATTACAAGTAGATGAATCTACCTGTGAAGGTCCTTTAAGATAAATGGTTCATTGCTCCATTTACCTTAAAGTGAGAATTGGCTTCTGGATGATATCATGCTTTTCTGTTCAGGGAGTTTGGTAATGAACTCACTGAACTATTTACACATATGTTTGAAGGTTACAGAAAACTGGACTTGTGCCCAAAAGACTTAGAGAGTCAAGAAAGTCGTCTTAGCAATTACCATCTGGCAAATCTACCACTTCAATTATTATTTAAATAACTCTTAGAGACAAAATCGTAAGCATAAAAAGAAAAAAGCATACTAAAATCTTCAGTAACTGGAGAATGGTACAAACACTAGGAATCAGAACTGCATTCTAATCCAAGTTCTACAGTAAATGATTTCCATAGCACCGCACTTCTCTGGATTTCTATCTTTATTTGTTTATTTTTTTCAGTCCTTTTCGGTATCTCCAAATCTTCCACTCGTCTAAATGTTGGTGTGCTTCAGGGCACCATCTCCCTAGATAATTGCATATAATTCCATGACTTAAGTACCATATATAAGCCAATGTCTCCCAAATTTATATCTCCACACATGACCTCTTACCTAAACTTCACACTCAAAAATGTAACTTCCTGCTTAACATCCTCATTAAATATTTAATAGGCATCTCCAATTTAAGGCCTTGATTTTCCATACACACTTGAGTTTCCAAAAAGTATTCTTCCTCCAACTTCTCCAACTGAGGACAAAGTTAACCACACTGCTCAAAGCCCCCTACCCAGAAATAGAAGAATCATAAAACTGGGAAAGCCCTTTCCCATTTTTGCTTTTAGGGCAAAGTCTCTCCAAACAAGAAAGAAAGCTTCATCAGTGTAAGCAATTTGTTTTGTTAATTGCTAACATCACCGGTGACTAGAACAATGCCTGGCATGTTTTAGGAACATGACAGGAACATGTAGGATCAATGAATGAATGACATATTGAACATCATAATTTCCTAATTGGAATAACTTCTAATTATATATAAAGACCCATCTTTAGTAGTACTTTCATTTAGTCATTGGATTGTTGTGAAGTTCAAATAAATTGCATTATAGAAAATGTCTTTTTTTTTTGGCAATAAAATGGTAGATTGCTCTACTAGTCTCTGCAGAACAATGGCTTTCCAACTCTGACATTGTCATTTGTAGGTGAAAGTGGGAAGGTTTGTGTTTAAATCTGGACTCTGGATTTAATTGGGGGGACCTTAATTAATTGGAGAACCTTGGATTATGTGTTTAATCTCTCTGGTACTCTCATCCATAAATTGAATATGAGTAAATCTGCCTCATAAGATTGTATTACAAATTACTTTAAATGATACAATATTTATGAGAGTGCCAAACAAGTACAAGGTCCTCAAAAAATAACAACAACAAAATGATGACAGCAATTGCCATCCTGACTGGCATGAGATGGTATCTCATCATGGTTTTGATTTGCATTTCTCTAATGATCAGTGATTTGGGGTTTTTTTTTCATGTTTGTTGGCTGCATGAATGTCTTCTTTTGAGAAGTGTCAGTTTATGTCCTTTACCCACTTTTTAATGGGGTTGTTTTTCCTTGTAAATTTGGTTAAGTTCCTTGTAGATTCTGGATGTGAGACCTTTGTCAGATGGATAGATTGCAAAAATTTTCTCCTACACTCTGTAGGTTGCCTTTTTGCTCTGATGATAGTTTCTTTCACTGTGCAGAAGCTCTTTAGTATAATTATACTTCATTTGTCAATTTTTGCTTTTGTTGTAATTGTTTTTGGCAATCTCGTCATGAAATCTTTGCCCTTACATATGTCCTGAATGGTATTGCCTAGAAAAATAGCTAATGCATGCTAGGCTTAATACCTAGGTGACAGATTGATAGGTACAGCAAATCACCATGGCACACATTTACCTATGTAACAAACCTGCACATCCTGCACATGTACCCCAGAATTTAAGATAAAAATTAAAGAAAAATCATGACAATAACAGAAAAACAATGTTTGTGTGAATTATACCGTTATCATGATGTTTCCTTGAGGGGCCAACTATATTTTAAAATAATTTTATCAATTTTTATAAAGTAGTATATATTTACTGTAGAAATGGTGAATCATACCTACAAATAGTTTTTAAATGAAACCTACCTAGAACCCTGTCTCCCAGACACAATCACTGCTGACATTTTAGCTATACATTCTTCAAATCTTTCTTTACTTCCTCCTTTCCTTCCCTCCCTCTCTCCCTCCATTGCTCCTCTTCCTCCTCCTTCTTCCTCTTCCTCTTCCTCTTCCTCTTCCTCTTCCTCTCTCTCTCTCCCTTCCCCTCTCTCTCTCGCTGGAGTGCAGTGGTGAGATCACAGCTCACTGCATGCAACCTCCATCCCTTGGGCTCAAGCGATTCTCCCACCTTGGGATCACAGGCGCACACCACAATGCCCTGCTAATTTCTTTATTTTTTGTAGAGACAGGGTTTCTCCATGTTTCTCAGGCTGGTCTCAAACTCCTGGGCTCAGATGATCCACCTGCCTCACCCTGCCAAAGTGCCAGGATTACAATCATGAGCTACCTCTTCCAGCCCTTCAAGTCTTTTTAACAACCATATCTGCATGTATGGTATTTTATCTGTCATTACATTAACAATGTCATCCAAATTCTTAAAGAACATGATTTCTAAAAGCTGTATTTCCTTTTTCTGAGCTCTTGTTGATGTTCTGTTGAATTGATTTACATGTTTACAACTATTAACAATAATAATATTATTAATAAATTTGGGGGGATTATTTCCATGGGTAAAATTTCTAAATGGAATTAATGAATGAAATGAAAATCATTGAAATTTTTCTTCCCCCCAAAATGTGCTAATTTACACTAAAATCAGCAGTGTATGACCGCCTATTTCCTTACCTCCTAATGAAAGATTGAATTATAGCACAGAAAACAACAGCACAAATATCATTGTGGTAAACAAATGAAAAGTCTTACTATATTGTATTTTTTGTAATATGTAATAATAAAGTTTAATATCATTGTTTTAACAATAATGACTTCATTATATGTGTTAAAATGTATACTGTTATATTTTTGTTTTCAAATACAAATTAAAAATTCCACCACCCAATCATAGTGTTTGTCAACTCTTTCTTCATACAATTTCAGACATCTCTCTATGGATAAGAAGACGTCAGAACAGGTATGAAGTTAGGGAGGAAAAGGGGAAAGAAGGGTGAAAGAAGTCCTTATTAGAGATACAGTGTATCCTCATTATTTGTGGATTCCCTATTTGTGAATTTGCTTACATGCTAAAAGTTGTTTGTAATCCCAAAATGAATACTACTGGAGCTTTTGTGGCCATTCACAGATATGGATACAGTAGCAGAAATTTGAGTCACCTGACATACACATTCCCAGCTAAGTCAAACCAGGTGATGTTCTGCCATTTGGTTTCAGCACTTATACTGTAAATAAGTATCCTTTGCACAGTCTATTTTGTGCCATGTAATTCCCATTTTTGTGCTTCATGTTGGTGATTTTACTGGTTACAGTGGTTTCAAAGCATAATGCTGAAGTTCTGTCTAGTTTTCCAAAGTGCAAGAAGCTATGATGTGAGAAAATACAAGTGTTAGATAAGCTCAAATCAGTCATGAATCATAATGCCATCAGTCGCGGGTTCGATTTAAATGAATCAACAATATATATTAAATAAGGTGCCTTTAAACAGAAACACACATAAAACACATAATTTTGTAATGATCAGTTGATGAAGATGCTGTGATCAGAGGCTGGAAGGAACCTAACCTGAAACATAATTTCCCCCAGGAACAATGGTTGAGTATTCTCTAATTCAGTTTTCCTAGTGACTTTATAGAACACACCAACCATGAATTCTTGAATCAACTGTACTTTAGAAAACTTAGAAATAAAAATTTTTAATGGATTGTACTATAAATGCTACCATTAATAAAAGTATTACATTACTTTTATTTGAATTTACAGTAAAGTATAAATCATGTAGAATTAAGTAAATCACTAAAAAATATTCAATTTTCTTCCCAACAAGAAATATTAATTCTTAAAAGATCCCTCTAGATTGCCAAATTTAAAGGCATGAATATGGCTGTGAATTTACTAAGAGGCTGGGGTCATTATGTTTTAAACTATGCTTCAAATTTACATACCATTCATAGATTATTTGACATGAGAATATTAGAATTCTTATACTTCCCAACAGATACATCTTCTCTCTACCCCATCCTGAATTTGTTAAATTATTACTGTAACATTGTGAAAGCTTATGCCATTTGCATTTGAAGATGTGACCATAAATTCAATAGTTTTTCAGATTTGCTCTACTTTTAAGCTGATTTCAATACTCATCATCAGTGCTGACTGCAATTTCTCCATTCCTGAGTTATGACTTTGCAATTATTCTTACTATAAATGATTATTGGAATAGAACTACATTGTTGTCTATAGGATGGATGAACACACCTTTGCAACACATACTACACACGCACACACACAACCAGAAACCACCCCCAACCCAGGGACTCACTCGCAAGGTACAAACTGGAAGAGATGAAACAACTGCCATTACTGGAAAACCAAACATCATATGTTCTCACTAATAAGAGGGAGCTAAGCTATGAGGTTGCAAAGACATGCCACAGTGGACTTTGGGGACACAGAGGGAAAGGGTGGGAAGAAGGTAAAGGATAAAGACTACAAATTGGGTTCAGTGTATACTGCACAGGTGATGGGTGCACCAAAATCTCACAAATCACCACTAAAGAAATTACTCACGTAACCAA
Organism: Rhinopithecus roxellana; assembly: GCF_007565055.1. NCBI lineage: Eukaryota > Metazoa > Chordata > Mammalia > Primates > Cercopithecidae > Rhinopithecus > Rhinopithecus roxellana. The sequence continues at coordinate 162,251,339 of NC_044550.1, read as the reverse complement.
ATACCACCTGTTCCCCAAAAACCTATGGAAATAAAAAAATTAAAAAACAAAAGAAACAACTGCCTTCCTGTGTGTCATTGATTCTAAGACACATTTTTTTCATATTTTATTATCTCGGAAAATGAGGTGTGCTTTACAATTGATATCATGTCAGAGTTTAATTGGCAGTGGTTTTTGTTTTTTAGTTAAAAAAATTAAAAATCATATTGCATCTTACAATTGATGGCATCTTTGATTTAACAGGATATAGTGGCATAGATCTAAAGGGACAGCCCATGGAGGAGATTGGGGGAGCTATGGATGTTTGGCAGGAATGGAAGAAGTTTGGGTAACTGTGGCAGAAAATGGCAAAGGTGATTGTGTAGGAGGATTCACAGTCAGAGACTGGGAATACCTTAGTCAAAAGATTGTACAAAGGTCAACTTGTCCACGATCATCATCCTCTAATATTTGAAAGGCTGTCATGTGGAAGAAGAAAACATACAGGTTTCATAGGGCTCCTGAGGACAGAATGAGGGCCAGCAAGTCAAATAAATGATGCTGTGTGGGGCTCAAGAAACTCTGAATTTTAGAAATTTGAATTGGCCAGCAGTTGGATAAACTTTCTTATGAGAAAGTGAAATTTATAGAAAGGAGTCAAGAAGAGGCATATGGCTTTAGAGGGTGTCCCTGCCTTAAGTTTGAGGTTTAACAAAGTAACTTCTCTCCCTGTTTTAAGATTCCTATACTCTAAAAATTCATACCCATTTTAGCCTCTACCAGAAAATAACGTAGGTAAATAATCACAAAGAAGAATAGAGAAATGTGTAGGAAGATGTTAATTGTAGAGGAAGAAAGAATCAAACAATATATCCATTCATAGGCAAATGTTTCAATAGCCACTAAAATCTGATGAAATATAACACGGCTGTTGAAAATGACCATTATGAAGACCATGTACTGGCAAGGAAAGCTGTGTCTGAAAGTCTTGAGAAAATATGACACAAAATTACATCTTTACTGATTATATGTAAAAAATACGTAATTTTCTGCATATGGAAAAAGTTAGATAGAAATGTGGAAGTGAAAACAGGTGATGTTTTTGACTGGCAGAATTCTGGGTTAGTCTTTTTCTCTTTCATTTTAAATTTTCACTACTATTGTGGTTAGCAATTTAAGCAACCCTTGTTGTGGGGAAGTTAGTTTGTCTTATTTGAGGGACACCAACTGGGACCTCTCTGATATGAACAACATGTGCTGTAAATTGCTGGTGCTCCTTACTGAAACACTTAGAAAATATATCTTGAGTTGTTTGGACCTAATTACCTAATAAACAGACCTGTTAGGTGTTTATTTTAGACTACGGGCCCCATCAAAACATTACTGAGACAATAAAGGCAACGTGAACCAAGACAATTTTGGAAACCTTTGACATAGCCCCTACATTCAAATAACTCATCGTCTAGTCTCAAAAGCTAGATCATAAATAAATGAAACTAGCAAAATAGGTCATATAATCCGGATGAGTACAAAATGAGGAGGGTGAATTGGAGTGGGAGAAGAGGAGAAGACAAGTAATTTTGATTGCGTGGAAGGCATCAAGAAAAGCTGCACAGGAAGCATGATTTTTAATACTGGTTGTTTATTTCATCTAAATGATAAATGTTCTTATTTTCTTAAATAAAATAAAGTAGATTATACTGAGAAAATGGTAATCTCCTGCCCCAGTCACCATCAAAACCCCACTCCTGCTCCCCAGAGCCAATCTCTTTCAATTGTTTTACCTACTTCTCCTGGTAATTGTTCCCCTATCTTTAAATAAGATGCTTATACTGCTAAATCTTGTTTCATAAATTTTCAGCCTTTTGTGTTGACTTCCCATTACAGAAGTTAAGGGGTTAGCTTTCTTATGCCATCCTCAACCCACATCCCTCAATTTAATTATATATCAAATACTGGGGGCATCATTATGAGTATATAAATGTTGTTTATTACTGAACCATGTAATGTACCATAATTACATATTCCTTCTCCTAGAACTTATTGTTTTTCCTTGGGTTCTTAATATATTCTGGTTTCTCTTCATTTTTTAAACATACTATTACTTTTGTCCTAAATGCTCCAACAGATCTTTTAAAACTTACCAGTAATTTTTGCACTTGCTGGGCTACAGTTTCAAACACTCTATCCATTTCTGCCTCCTGCCCTCCCTTCTTTGACCCACCCATCCTGCACCCTCTCTCCCACCGCCTACAGTTCTTCTGCTCCTATTGTGGACCCTTTGATCTCCAGGCCAGCTACCTGGCTTTCATGCTAAGCCTTCTTTTCTCCACCCTCCTCTACCCCAGGCATTACATGGCCTGGTTTCTTAATACCACATCTTTCTCTCCCTTGATTGACTCCCTCATTTTATAAAGAACATTCTTCAGTTGCTTCCTACGAAAAGATGTGGAGTGGGCAAAACATTTGAGTCTTTCATGTCAGAAAATGTCTATACACTACGGTACACCCTAAATCGATAATTTGGCTTAGTATAGAATAGTGGGTTGAAAATAATTATCCAAGTTTTGAAAACATTGCTCTTTTGTTCTAGCATTCAGTGTTGCTGAATGCTTCGACATTCAGAAGCCATTCTGAATTTCCTCTCTCTCTCTCTCTCTCTCTCTCTCTCTCTCTCTCTCTCTCTCTCTCTCTCTCTCTCCCCCCCCCCCCCCTTCCCTCCCTCTCTCTTTCATCTCAAATAACTCATCTAGGGTCTTTTTGTGTACAGTGTGCTGAGCAATCAGGGAACCCATCAGTGTAGAAGCTCACACATTTCAGCTGTGAGAGATATTCCTACATTATTCATTTGATTATCTTATCCTTTCCTTTTTCTGTATCTTCTCTTTCTGAAACTCCTAATGTTTAGAGGTGAAGCTTCCCAGATTGAGATTCTAATTTTCTTTCCTTCCTTCTTATTCATCATTATTCCTCTTGTTTTTCAACACAGTTATTTTCCAAAATTGTACACACTTTTAAATTTCTTTTCTGGGGTACGAAATAAAAATATTTTCCCCAAGAGCTCTTTATTGCTCTGATGTTTCTTTTTCCCTAGCTTCCTGTTGTTATTCTAAAGCTGCAACAAATTTTCTTGTCTTTCTGAAGTTATTAGTGGCAGCTTTTTAAAAGTTTTCCTCTGTTCCCAACATTGTCTCTATTTCACTGAATTCCTTTTCCTTGTTGTTTTTGTTGATTTGTTTCTTTCGGGCGCAGTGGCTCACACCTGTAACCCCAGCACTTTGGGAGGCCGAGGTGGGCACATAACGAGGTCAGGAGATCGAGACCATCCTGGCTAACACTGGGAAACCCCGTCTCTACTAAAAATACAAAAAAAAAAAAAAAAAAAAAAAAATTAGCCGGGCATGGTGGCGGGCGCCTGTAGTCCCAGCTACTCGGGAGGCTGAGGCAGGAGAATGCCGTGAACCTGGGAGGCGGAGCTTGCAGGAGATGGCGCCACTGCGCTCCAGCCTGGGAGACAGTGAGACTCCGTCTCAAAAAAAAAAAAAAAAAAAAAAGATTCGTTTCTTTCATTGGTTGATCTTTTGCGTGTTTTCAGCTCTTTCATGTGGAAAGCCTTCCTCAAAATACCCAGTTATCCTGGATTGTCCACTTGTTTTTTCAGAGTGAAGCACTAAGTGTTTTATCTGAACACTGTAAGCATGGGGAGATACTTAATTGCTGGGTTTTACTCTTAGTAATGAAAAGGCAAGCCATCCTTCCTCATGGAGAGCTCCACATGTCTGTCTCTAAAAATCTCTCTGGGCCCACTTCATTTCTACACAAAATGACCTTCCAATCTGCTGCTGTAGAAGGTGAAGAATAGGACATATGTCTGGCTGCTGGCCTTCTAAAGCAATGGGGGAAGGGTGCTGAGTGTCTCCGAATTTGTTATATAGATTTTCTTTAATCCCATTTAACCCCATGCCACACTACCTTGCTCTCCGCAGATGTTGGTGTCCCTGAGACCACAGTCCCACTAGTTTATTCTCCAAAGAATGACTTTTCTCCAGTGTGACAGTAAAAGGCAAGGATGTAACCACCTTCTGGCTAGGAAAGGCTGGGAGGAAGCTGCACCCTCAGGGGTCTGCCAGTCACCCTGTTTGAGCCTGTCCCTCCAGCCTTCCACTGATCCTATACTTTTCTTGCAGAGCTTCTCAGGCTCCACAGGCAAGTCATCTGCAAGCATTTAAGGAGGTACTTTCTCCACTCTGCTAAGGTGCTTGCCATGCCTGCATCTGTTTCCTATCTTCAGAAAAGTGGTTGAGCCATTCCATTCATTATTGTCTTTCCTACTATTCTTTTTGTTCTTGCAGAACAATATCTGTACTGACCTGCCAACATTTCAAGAGTTTGGGAGGGAGACGTGATAAGTCTATGTGAACAATGGACTGTGATTAACTGGAAGCCTAATGACAATTAAGAAAACACAAACAATGGAGTCAATCAAGTGGCGAAACTAGAAAGGGCAGTCTAGGCAGAGTTCTACATGATGGTCTTCTAGGACACATACAAAATCATCGGCTCATGGGTAGCATCTTTCGACTGTGGAATACCACGCAACTTCAAAAGAAGTAGCATAGTATTCAAGTAGCATAGCATTCAATTTTCAAGCTTAGCATATGGAAGGATACAGATTTTATTCCAGGTCTCTCACTAAGTAGTTGTGTATCTATCAGGAAAATTGAACTTCTCTGGGCCTCCATTTCCTCATCTGTCAAAAATGGAGAAAAATTAGACCTACTTCATAAGGTTTTTGTACCAATTAAATGAAAAGATGCTTTGTGAAGAGTTTAGCCTTGTATCTAGCAAAACACTAAGCACCAATAAACATGAGTTAATGTCATCATCATCAACCTCCAATTATACAAATACACATTAATAGGGAAAATTTGGCTAAGAAGACTGACCAAAATAATTTAGATGAGCAGAAGAAATTTGTATGAAGAATTAGCAACAAAGTTACAAAAGACTTACTTTGGATTCGGTTTCCTAATAGAAACTAGAGTTATTTGAAGGGTTAAACTAAACATAAGTATTTGTGTAAGATGCTATTTAGAATGTATCACACAGTACTTATTAAGTAGTAGCTATTTTGCTATCATTATTATTAAATATAGGCATAGGACAAATAAAGCATCCTGAAAAGTTTAGAACTGGAAAGTTGAAATTAAACTACAAATGAGAGTGACTGACTGTCAGACTTAAAAACTAGCCCAGAGGCACACTCTGATATTTCAGTCAATCCCTGGAAATAATGGAGGGTCCAGCCGAGTTCTCCTATAGGACTTTGTACTTCCCTTAATACATATCATTACCTGTTCATGTATTTTCCTCAAGGGACTATGGCTGTGGTTAGGGAGGAACCCAGTTGGTTTAATTCTCCCCTCTCCCCAACATGTAGCATTGTACTTAGAACACATAGTTAATAATGATAAATAAAAACTGCTTAAATTATCTAAATAAATATTTGCAAGAGCAAGCTTGAGGTGACAGAATGGAAAATAGCTGGTTTGATATGCCTTTCATTTCATGCTCATGACCTCACAAACCCCCAAATATTCCATATTCTAGCCTTTTTTTAAAAAAAAAATTAAGTTTCTTATGCATACACTAGGCACATTGAGCAGCACTGAAATAAACAAGCCCATTTGACTTCAACTCTTCAGAAATCTCCAAAGTTGGCAAATCTCACAAGAGCCTGCCCAGCAGTACTGACACCCTACTTGACAAAAGGGTTAACAGCAAAGCATTTTAGGAAAGGACTACAGTGCTGACTGTATTTGTTTTTACCCAATATACTTACCAGGCTTTTCTTATTAGCTAAACATCTTGTCACAGATTATTAAAATGAAACAATCGTTGTTAAAACAAATGAAAAAAAGATGCTGTCTGTAATGTCTTGAATGTTACTCTTTGTAGGCCTGCCAATTGTAAGATTCTACAATATTTCCTGTCACTACGGAGAATGAGTGGTTTTTTTCTGCATAGTACACAGGGTTGAAAAGTATCCTAAGACAAAACATTGTATTTTAATGATGCTTAAAGTATTTTCACGTGTTTACATCATTTGGTTCTACCCAACAATTTAGTGGGAATAATTCCATTCTTGCAATGGAGAAAAAAGGAGTTAGTGAGGACTAAGTGACTCAAACCAAGGTCACACAAAGAGTTGAGCATGCAAGACAGTGGAAAAGTAGCCACTGTTTATAAACAGCCGTCTGGGAGGAAGAGGACTTGGGCTCTTGTCCTGTCTCAAGTCTAATAAGCTAAGCAACCTTGGGCTAGTCGTCTCGTTTCTCTGGGTCTCAGTTTCCCTGTGTAGAAAATGAGAAGTTTATATTAAAAGCCTTTCTAGTTCTAATAACTCGGAAATTATAGAATCTATCCCCAGATTTTCTGAGCTCTTTCCAAAGTAATACATGAAGTTGTTCTCTGGGATCAAACTTCTGTCACCAAAGAACCCAATTCCTTCTTATTTCTCAGTTTCCAGATGCTTACTTTGAAAGACAACAAATTGTATGCAAATGGACTGAGAAGCTGCTATGTGGCAGGCACTATACGAGGCAGTCATGATGCCAAGGTGAAGAGACCTGGTGCCTGCCCTCAAGGAATTTACTGCCTGGGGGAGACACATAACCACCTACAAGCTATGTCATGGCTGTAGAAATGAAGAGATGACATACAGTATGCAGAGGAATTAGATGGAAAGATGGATGGATGGATGGATGGATGGATGGATGGATGGATGGATGTAGATAGATAGACAGACAGACAAATAGAAATATAGATGGATGTAAGCAGGCTCAGCAAGCTCAGGTTGGTCTTTTTTAGGAAGGGATATCTGTGTTGACTCATTAATGGACAGAAATAACACATTGTGATGGTTCATAATAGCTTGTGCAGAGTCAAGAAGGTAGGGTGTGGCATGATGCATCCAGAGAACCACCAGTCCTTCTGGAGTATGGATGGGGCTATGGAAGCAGAGGTGCACACAGTGAGAGGCAGGGCTGGCAAAAGGAGCCGGATGTAGTCATGAATGGCTACTGCTGTTCCATGTGCTGTTACTTTTTAGTCTTGATTTATTTATTTATTTATGTTATACCTTGCTCCTGAAAGGATCTGAGGTTGTGTTAGTCCATTCTGCTTTGCTATAAAATAACATCTGAGGCTGGGTAATTCAGAAAGAAAAGAGGTTTATTTGTCTCATCATTCTGCAGACTTTATAAGCATGGTAACAGCCTCTGCTTAGCTTCTGGTTGGGGGCCTCAGGAAGCTTACAATCATGGTAGAAGGTGAAAGGGAGGCAGTGTGTCTCATGGCAAGAGAAGGAATCTTTTAAACAACCAGCTCTTGCATGAAATCAGAGTGAGACCTCACTCCAATGCTGGGAATCACATTTCAACATGAGATTTGGAGGGCTCAAAACATCCAAACCATATCAGAGGTGGTTTGTTTAAGTGAAAACAACAATAAGAAAGCAACAAAAATTCAGACTATCTTAAATAATAAGGAAATATATTTGGCTCAGGAAAAAAGAAACCTAGAAACCAGCTAGACTTCAGGATTTATTCACCTGAAGACTATAACTCAGTTTCTCCATAGTTTTATGATTGCCCCTTACTCAGTGTATTTACCTCTGACATCCAGTGGTTACTTTTTCAGTTATAGGAACTGTCTGACTCAGAACCCTAAGAATTTCTCCCTCTTGTGTCTCTAGACTGAGCTTGATCAATTCATGAATGGAGTCCAGGGGCCTAGCAAGTGCTAACTGTCTTAGACCTGGATTCCTGAATCACTATGCCAGTTTTGGATGAATTAGCTCCAAACCACTTACATAAACCTCCAGAACTGAAGATGGAGACAGGGTTCCGGAAATCAAGAGTGACAGAAGGAGGTACATCATTAAATGAACACTGGGATAGTTTACTTAGGGCAAATACAATAATGGGTATATAAATGGCAATATCCACTGCACTCACAATAAAGTAAAAATTAATATAAAGATTCTGATGCAATATAATAGTCTTATAATGTTATTTTGTAGTCTATATAGCTCTATAGACTATATAATAACACATAGTACTGTTATATTATAAATAACAAGATAAAGCTGAAGAGATAATAAAGGTAAAATGGTGAGATGAGAACAATGGGAAAGTTACTAGATAGACTCTGAACAGTAAAAGCCCCAACAAGTTAATTACAAATAAAATGGCAGGCTGAGAGTGGTGGCTCACGCCTGTAATCCCAGCACTTTGGGAGACCGAGGTGGGTGGATCATGAAGTCAGGAGATCAAGACCATCCTGGCTAACATGGTGAAACCCCATCTCTACTAAATATACAAAAAAATTAACCAGGCATGGTGGCGGGCACCTGTAGCCCAGCTACTCAGGAGGCTGAGGCAGGAGAATGGTGTGAACCCAAGAGGCAGAGCTTGCAGTGAGCAGAGATCGTGCCAATGCACTCCAGCCTGGATGATAGAGCGAGACTCCGTCTCTAAATAAATAAATAAATAAATAAATAAATAAATAATGGTAATTTTGTTTTGAGCCTCCTGGCAGCCAAAGCAAAGAAGGAAGAATGATCAGTTAAAGGCGCCACATTATACTTTGGAGGAATAAAGATATTTCTGATCCAGAGTCCTCAGATAAATTATTTTTCCCACAAGTCTTCCTAAAGGGGTCACTGCATGACAATGGAACTGTCAGTAGCATCCCTATGGTGTATGCAATGAGGAGTTTGAAAACATCTATCAACACTACCACAAATTTAATTTAGTTGCTCCGATATATTTTGTCCAAACCAAGGCAATTCTCAGATGCTCTGGATTAATCTAAGGATAAAATTTCGGGTGATAAGAAGATATCTCTCAAACTGGGATAAAATTAGAACTGCTGGGGACACAACAGGAGTTAAAAATAGTATATATTCCTGGTGGCAGGAAGGAAATCATTTTGGCTTGGCCTTTTTCGTGATAGAAACAAATTTAAAAGATTATTTTTGTATTTAAACCAACAAAAATATATTACAGAGTAGAATATAAAATGCATAAATGCTATGAAAAAGAGAGCATAAATGAAAGGATATCCCAGTTGTGTGAACAGCCATGAGCTATATACCCAGTCCCCCAGAGGCGTCATCTCATGGTCTTCTACCTTTCAGGTTTGTTCAGAGGAAAGATTTCAAGACACTTCCCTCTACACTTTCCTCATCTGGCCAACTCCCAGTCATGTCTGATAGCTCCTTATATCCTTTGATCACGTCACTCTGTACATTTTGTTGTGGTTATTTGTTTAAAATCTGCCTCCCTTAATAGAATGGCAAGAAATTGGCTACCTTGTCCTCCAATTCCTGCAGTGTCTGTGTGGGTATAAGAGGCCAATAAATTATTAAGTTAACGAACTAAAGATGCCTGATTGTTATGGGCCGAATTTTTTCCCCTCAAAACTAATATGTTAAAGTCCTAACTCCAGCACTTCAGAATGTGACCTTATGTGGAGTAGGGCCTTTAAAAAAGTCATCAAGCTAAAACAAAATTATACAAGTGGCCTCAATAAAATATGACTGGTGTCCTTATAAGAAGAGGAGATTTGGACATAGAGATATGCATAGAAGAAAGATCATACGAAGAAATGGCCAAGAAGATAGTCCTGGAATAGATCTTCCCTCACAACCTTCAGAAGGAACCAGCTCTGCCCACAGCTTGATCTCAGACTTTCAACCTCCAGAACTGCAAGACCATACATTTCTGTTGTTTCAGTTGCTCACTCTGTGGTACTTTGTTATACAACCCTAGAAAATTAATACACTCATCTTCAAATCCTTCAGATGGCCCTACCTCCCATTAATATAAATGTGAATCTCTTTCCTTGCTCTCTTGCTCTCCATGTAACGAAATACATACTACCTCACAGAAGGAAGAAGTAGGCCTTCAAATCCTATACAATTTTAAGGCATTTTTTCCTTTAATATTGTAATCCAGCAGCCTTCTACAATAGGCAGAAAAATCATGAAGATAGTTTAACTGGAGATATGACAAATAAATGCCATTTTAGTTTAAAAGGAGAATTAAATTTTTGAGAACTAAACATCCTAATTGGTATCTTAAAATTTTTCATTAAAAAACAATCCCGGTTCATTGAGTTTACTTATAAACTTTGGCTGTAGTTTACACTTAGAACAAATGGTTTTAATTTCATTATACACTACCAAATCAACCAAGTCATTGTAAATGTAAACTTAACCTTCATGTCTTGTAAGAGTGTGTGTGTGTGTGTGTGTGTGTGTGTGTGTGTGTGTGTGTTTCCTGGTGCTTTCCTCTAATTTTTATTGTTTAAATTTTTTTCTTTATTGTTTCTCAGTAAGTGAGTGTTCCTTAAACCAGACAGAGAAAAACAAAAGGAAAGACATTCTCAATCATGGGACTGGGGCTGTTAGATCCCAGAGACTGTTTTCCAAAGAGTAAATCAAAGTACTTTTCCACTTGAATCACAGTACTTTTCCAGGACTAGCTATAGGATTATCATGGTACAAATTTATTTGCCGTGACAGAATAGAGAAAATTTAGGCTATTATTTTCCACAAACCCTAAACACTTTTGCAAGAATATCAAAACCCTAGGTTAACATTGTTTCACTTAATATGACCCAGTGTTAACAATTAAACAGGGCCAAGCATTCTGTAAATATTTAAAACCCTACTAATTTACACTTGGCATCATCTATGAAAAATCTGGGTGCCTGCCACTCATTTGGAATTCAGGTGTGAATTATAAAGTGCTCAACAAATTTCACATAACAGAAGGCAGTCCAGGTTCATATGCAGGCAGGAGTACTAAGGGTAAGGAGAAGTGCTAGTTGACATCCTAATATCAAATGAGGAAGCAGGAAACCCATAAAAACTGGTCACAAACATATAAAACCCCAGCATTCATTTTTTATAGAAGCACCGAATGTTAAATGTGCCATAGGCCCCAAGATATTAATGTAATACAACCCAACAGGAGGAGACAGGGTCGCTGCAGTGCTCCCTGGAAAGGCAAAGGGATCAGGAACCAGGCACTCGGAAGGCCCCCTGATTAGCCAGGCCACTTGGAAAAGTCATTTAATCTCTCAAAGCTGCTCTTTATCCACAAAATAAAATAATAATTCTGTCGTTGCCTACTCTACAGGGTCATGGTGGGGATCAAAAGTAAAAGAGCTGCTGCATAAAGTCACTGACTAGATTTCACACCTCGTTCCCTCCTCTCTCTTTTCTTGGCTTCCAGCACCCCACACACCATCCTGTTTCCCTCTAATGCATTGGCTATTCCTGCTATGCAGGTTCCACTCTTTGATCTCTAAATTTTGGAGTACCCTAGACTTTAGTCCTTATCCTTTTTCTCTGGCCTATGTATAGTCTCTCCTTAGGTAATCTCAAGGCTCTAAGTATGATTCCTTTTGCTAATCATTCCCACATTTTTATCTCCGATTTTAACCTTCCTCCTGAATTTCAGACTTACATATCTAACTGTAAACTCGACATCTTCACTTGATGCCTGATAGGCAACTCAAACTTTATATGGCCAAAATAGGCCTCTTGATTCTCCACAATCCAACCTCTTATTTTCCTAGTCTTCTCTATTTTTGTCATTCATCCTCTCCATTGCTCAAGCCAAAAAATAATCTAGGAGCTAGATTACCCAGTCCTTCATCTCCCACATCCTATCCATCAGCAAGAACTGTCTCTGAAACAGATATCAAATCGGTCCATTTCTCTTCACCACTACTACCATAGCCCTTGTCCAAACCACCTTGTCTTTGCTCATCTGAATGTCCACAGACGACTCTCAACTGGTCCTCATTTTCCTATTAGCCTAGGCAAACTTTTTTTAACATTTATTATAGCCTTTATACAAACTTAATTTAGTGACATTATATAAATGAAAAATATGTAAAACATAGTGTTTTTAATTTAAAAATCACCAAACAATTACATAGATACGTTTATGTAAAAAAATTAAAAATCAATAAAGGCCTAGAATGATACACACAAAATCTATGATACATTTAACTTCTTCAAAAAAATTAAGACAAGGATGAAGGACAAAATGGACTTGACTTTAACACATAACAGTCCCTTCTTTCAAAAAGCATAAGAACTTGGAGCAAACATGTCAGTATGTTAAATGTTGATTCTTGGTCAGATATTTTGATACTGTTCTCTGTAAATTTCTTCTGATTTTTTTCAAAATAAAAAAAGTAAACACAGAAAGGAGAAGATAGAAAACATAACAAGGACAAGGGTAAAAGGAGGATATAAAAAGTATAAAAGGATAATATCCCTGAGCTAAAAAAAAATGCATTAAAACTTTAAATATAAAATGTTCTACACATGTACAGGTAGAGAAGTATTTCAATTTTTTGAAAAAGGAAAAAAAAGTCTTGCTCTATTTCTAACTGAAATGTTTCTATGTGTCTCTATACTGTATAAAATCTTGAAAATATAAATCAAATCATATAATCTATTTAGAGTCTTCCAGTGGCACAACACATTTAGAATCAAATTCAAATTCTTTACTATAGTATACAAAGTCCTACCAAATCTGAACTCTAACCATCTATCTCTCCAACTTCCTCTGGCCCCACCACCATCATCTAGGGGCCAGCCATACCACCTGTCTGTCAATCACAAGTTCTTCCTCACATGAAGCCCTTTGCAGTGGCACCTCATCTGCCTGGATGGCACTTCTCCCAGAACTAAACTTGACTGGAACCTTCTTGTCATACGAGTCTTTTCAAATAAGATTGCCTCAAGGAGACTTCTCTTGACCAACTATCTAAAGGAGCCCCCTAACACTCTCAATTATATCACCCCATTATAATTCTCTTCATAGCACTGACCACCATCTGATATTTTACTGTTTATTTATTGGTATTTATTCATGCATTTTCTTCATCCCCCATCCTTCTCCCAGAACATAAACTCTATGATTGCAGAGGCTATGTTATATCCCTAGGACTAAAAACTATGATGATCCTCTATAAAGAGTGTATTTGTCTCTAGTGCAGTATAACAAATTACCATAATCTTAGTGGCTCCAAACAGCAACCATTTATTAGTACTGGTCCTTTAGGTCAGAAGTCCATTCACAGCTTGGCTAGGGTCTATGATCTGATGAGGGCACTAAAGGCTGAAATCAAGGTGTTGACTAGGCTAAGTTCTTATCTGGAGGCTCTGGAGAATAATCTGCTTCCAAGCTCATTCAGAATATTAGCAAAATCCAGCTTCATGATACTATAAAATTGAGATCTCCATTTCCTCATTGACTATCAGCCAAGGGTTCCTAGAGGCCACCCATACTCCTAATTACTCCTAATCATCTGGGCCCCTCCATCTTCAGGCTGGCAATTGTGTGGCAAAGCCTTCTTATGCTTTCCAATCTGACTTCCTCTTCTATTAACAGCTGGAAAACTCTGTTTTCAAGGACTCATTTGACTCAATAGTGCCCACTTGGATAATTTCCCTATTTTAATGTCAACTGTGCCATATAAAAAAATCCCATCACAAGAGCAAAATCCACTGTATTAGTCAGGGTTCTCTAGAGGGACAGAACTAATAGGATAGATGTTTTTATTTTATTTTATTTTATTTTATTTTATTTTACTTTATTTTGAGATGGAGTCTCCCTTCTTTGTCCAGGCTGAGTGTAATGGTGCAGTCTCGGCTGACTGCAACCTCCACCTCCTGGGTTCAAGCAATTCTCCTGCCTCAGCCTCCCAAGTAGCTGGGATTACAGGTATGTGCCAGCATACCCAACTAATTTTTGGATTTTTAGTAAAGACGGGGTTTCACCATGTTGACCAGACTGGTCTTGAACTCCTGACCTCAAGTGATTCTCCTGCTTCGGTTTCCTAAAGTGCTGGGATTATAGGCGTGAGCCACCACACCCGATCAGATAGATATATTTGAAAAGGAGAGTTTATTCAGGAGTATTAACTTACACAGTCACAAGGTCCCACAATAAACCGTCTTCAAGCTGAGGAGCAAAAAAGTCAGTCTGAGTCCCAAAGCTGAAGAACCTGGGAGTCCGATGTTCGAGGGCAGCAAACATCCAGCACAGGAGAAAGATGTAGGCTGGGAAGCTAAGCCAGTCTGATCTCTCATGTTCTTCTACTTGCTTTTATTCTGGTCATACTGGTAGCTGACTAGATGGTGCCCACACAGATTGAGGGTGGGTCTGCCTTTCCCAGTCCACTGACGCAAATGTTAATTTCCTTGGGCAACACCCTCATGGACACACCCTGGATCAATACTTTGCATCCGTCAATCCAATCAAGTAGACACTCAGTATTATCCATTACAATCCACCATATTCATTGCCCTGGGGATTATGAAAAATATGTACAAGAGTAAGCAGGAAATCTTAGGGCTTGTTTTAGAATGGCCTTTATCTATCTGCCTAAAAGAGAGGGTATTTTAGGCCGGGCGTGGTGGCTCACGCCTGCAGTCCCAGCACTTTGGCAGGCCAAGGTAGGTGGATCACCTGAGACCAGGAGTTCGTGATCAGCCTGGCCAACATGGTGAAACCCCGTCTCTACTAAAAACAAAATACAAAAATTAGCCGGGCATGGTGGCACTCACCTGTAATCCCAGCTACTTAGGAGGCTGAGGCAGGAGAATCACTTGAACCCGGGAGGCGGAGGTTGCAGTGAGCTGAGATCACGCCATTGCACTCCAGCCTGGGTGACAGAGAGACTGTCAAAAAAAAAAAAAAAAGAAAGAAAAAAAGAGGGTATTTTACAAACATTGGTGAAATAAAAAAAGAATGAGTAATAAAAGTAGTTATCTAAAATCACACATAATCTCACCAATGTTGGCATTAAAGTAATTTAATTCATAAAGAAGTCCCTGTGACATCATGAAAAGCTTAAAGTGGATATAATTTGCCATGGTTAAGAAGAAAGTTCACAGAAGCAAGAATAATTGGGAGCGAGGGGGTAGCTCAGAAATATAAACCCTAGTTAGCTGATGCAGGCAGTTTAAAATAACAACAACAACACAGACTAATTGGTAAGACTTGGTTTTCATTTGACTCAGCTACTTACGAGCTCTGATGTTGAGCAATTTATTTAATATATCTCGTTCAGGTTTCTTCCTTCTCAAATGGGCAACCACTCCACAGGTGGTTGTGTGATTTAAATTATTGGATGCATGTTCATTATCTAGAACATTATCCAGAGCATAGTAACTACTTGAAAATTGTCATCCATCACTCTGTAAAAATCAGTTGTTTTGAATACCAATTCAGATTTGCTTCACCCAGGCAGTCTTTCAGTGGATTTTTGCAGGGTAAGAGTGAAGAGAGTTGGTGGTATGTCCTAATGTTAGAAAATTAGTCAGAAATATATATTTCTGAATTGAAACTTATTAAATTAAATAATTCTTGGTGTATTACTTAAGAGCTATATTTCTTTTATTCCAAAAGAAAATAGCCTTATTGGGTTCCACAGAAAATACATATATTCTTAGAGTTTGAATTGCCTGCTTTACTGACCATGAATATGGTGGATTCTGCTCTTGTGATTAGATTTTTTTATATGGTACAGTTGACCTTAAAATATGGAAATTATCCAAGTGGGTCCTGTTGAGTCACATGAGTCCTCTGAAAATAGAGTTTTCCAGTTGGTAATAGAAGAGGAATATATATTTCTGATTAATTTTCCAACATTAGAACATACCACCAACCCTCTTCACTCTTACCCCACAAAAATCCACTGAAAGACCTTGCCTTGATGAAGCAAATCTGGGAATTGTCATTTGAAATAGCTGATATGTGTGATATGTGTATATATATAATAATTATATATTTACAACATATATAATTAATATCTATTACATATATTATAATATATTATATATTATATATTACATATTATAATATCTATAACTATATATTACACATATATTATATATTATATATAATTATAGATATTAATTATATGTGTTATAAATATATAATTATAGATACTAATTATATAATATATAATTTCATATATATAATCAATGTTCTTGCAAATGACCTGAACAACTTTCTGAACCTCAATTTCTAGGAAGTTGCCATACTGAAGACTAACAAATTCAGTGCAGTCAGCTTTCCTTTCACTGATGGAAAGAAATTCTTATTTATTTAGCTAAGTATCATGCAAAGAAATTGAATAAAGTTTAATGAACATATTTTATTAAAAATAGCTATCTTTAAATACTGCAATCTCAGCACAGCAAAGAGCTCCTAATAGAAGAGGCAACAGTGCAGTGGCAATAAATCCCAGCTCTGCCACTTAATAGCTCTTTGGCACTGGACAAGTTAACATAATCTCTCTGTGCTTCATTGTTCTCATCTGCAGAATGGAAACAGTAGTTAATCATATGGCTGATGTAAACACCAAATAATTCAGTATAAGTAAAATATTTAGAACAATGTCTGGCATAGAGTAAATGCCATAAAGATTTATTGACTAAAATTAGGACTTTAAGGAACAAATAGAACCTGGCTGAGGGAACAAGATACCTACATCTCATGCTCATTCAGTGAATACTTCTAATGCATAGATGGTACTATTTAAGTTGCTGTTTTTCTCCAACACCACCACCCCATCTTTTTTTTTCTGATGGGCTGCTGTATCAATTCAGATTTTCTGAGAGGTAGGCACCAAAAAGGGATTAGATGAACAAGAGATTTGATGGGGAAAACACATATGAAAGATAAAGATAAAGGGAGCAGGAGTGGTAAGGAAGAGCTTTCAGATCATAACACAGATTGAATAGTTATGCAAAGAGAGAAAGAAAGAAGGACTGGCCAGGAAAAGCTCAGACTACAGTGAGGTTCTAAGAAAATCTCAGCCAAACCAATAAGGAGTCAACAAGCAAACACAACATTGCCTGTTAGTGGAATCCCACATTGGGTAGAGAAGGAAGGGACCCAGTCCCCCTGTCATATCCAGATGTTGGCTAGAAGAGTCCAGATGAAGCACAGCATTGGCAGTTTTGAATGTGAAAGTCCAACAGCTGCCATCAGCTGTGCTTACCACAAAAGGTCTTCTTAAAAGGGGATCTGAGTGGCACACTTCTATGGTTGCCAGAGCCCCTGTGGCTGCATTTATGCAGGTGAAATGCACACATAACATGATGTCCACTGATCTTTTTTATTAGGTCATGATTTATAGACCATTGCTGGCAGGTGGACACCTAGCAGGTATCACTGAACACTCTAATGTTTTGGGGGAACCAGCCAGGAGGAAGCAACTGAGGCTACTGATGGCTCTCTGATGGGATCTACCTATGGGGAAGATTGATGCATTGCTGGTTAAATGTATCTGTGGACTGATGATTTGATCCTTTCTTAAGTTTGGCATTTGCTGATCATGGAGTCCAGTACTGAGCAGCCTTGTTTTACATGAAGGCCAATACAGGAATAATATGTATGGATACATATTATATGTACACATAGGAGTGTATATGTGTGTGTATTACTTAGAGGCTACATTTCTTTCATTCAAAAAGAAAATAGACTTATTGGGTTTCACAGAAAATATACATATCCTTGGAACTTAAATTGCCTGCTTTATGAATAGAAGAATGCCATTAAGAAAGTTGGCACTGTTTTTTAGCCACCAAAATGATTATATCCAGAATTATTTGAAAAACATCAAGAATAAGGCAACTTTCTAAGTTTCTCACCTTGAAATTAGATCACAGACCACATTTCCAAGTTCAACAGCCCCAGCTGGCTCTCTGGCCTGTGTGTTGACCATGTCTCCATAGTATACCACGTGCTATGAGAGGACCGGGGCACAGAACAAAAAGACTAAGTGCCACGGCTTGGGAGGACACTGCCTAGTACACTAAGCTGACAAGGACAAAAGTGCTCTAGAGGTGTGTGAAGACATCATGCAAATTCAGAGGAGTGAGCCTCAACTCATCACTATGGGAAGAATAGTGAATAGCTGGGAACTCCAGGTAGCAAGACGTGCTTAACAGTGCTGCTGCACACACCTGACATCCAGCTTTTTCCTCATCCTACTCCACATCTTTGCTTCTAGTTTAACCTTGACTCTCCAAGTGCAGATGAGCTTAGTGTGACCCCTG
The DNA here is from genome assembly GCF_007565055.1 of Rhinopithecus roxellana. Lineage (NCBI taxonomy): Eukaryota > Metazoa > Chordata > Mammalia > Primates > Cercopithecidae > Rhinopithecus > Rhinopithecus roxellana. The sequence goes on along the minus strand of NC_044550.1, from coordinate 162,233,194 downwards.
CCACCCCAGTCATTTATTTATTCACCAATTTCTGAATCAAGGATATATTGAATACAAAGTGCATTTAGACTACAGTTTGTACTGATCCAAGGTCCCGTACACAATATATATCTATATTGTTACATTAATTTGCAGTATTAATCAATTCAAATCACTTAGGTAATAAATAAAATCCCAGCAGCTATAAATTAGCCAGTTTCTCATCTATATTTTGCAGAGATGGCATGAAAGGTTGAAGGATTGTATTAGTCTATTTTCACACTGCTGATAAATACATACCCAAGACTGGGCAATTTACAGAAGAAAGCAGTTTATTGGACTCACAGTTTCATGTGGCTTGGGAGGCCTCACAATCATGGCAGAAGTTGAGGAGGACCAAGTCACGTCTTACATGGATGGCGGCAAGCAAAGAGGAAGCTTGTGCAGGGAGACTTCTGTTTTTAAAACCATCAGATCTCATGAGATCCATTCACTGTAACAAGAACAGCACAGGAAAGATCCGGCCCAGTGATTCAATTATCTCCCACTGGGTCCCTCCCTCAACATGCAGGAATTATGGAAGCTACTAGATGAGATTTAGGTGGGGATACAGAGCCAAACCATATCAATGATTATGAGATTTGCTGCCAGAATATCAGCACTTACCATGTGTGACCTGAACAACTTTCTGAAACTCATTTTCCTTGCCATAATCTGGAAAATAGAGATAACAATATTTATCTTGCAAAGTAGGCATTAAATTTCATATGAAAAGAGCAAAGTACAGTGATTGGAATAACATAAAATGAAAGGTAGGAAATAAACTAAGATGTGTAAAAAGGAAATTTAGATTTTTGAAAATAATTTAGAAGTGGGACAAATGCTCCTAAACAAGAAAAAATCAGGAATCCTAAAGAAAAAGCATAATAGATTTGAATACATAAAATAATTAACCTCTATGTGATAAAATATAGCATAAACAAATGCAACTGAGCATATAATAGGCCAGGAAAATATAGTTGCAATGAATATAATGAAGATTAATAGCCATTTTTTAAAAGTTTCTGCAAATTAATAAGAAAAATACAACCCCAGAGAAAAATGACCAAATATTATATATCAGCAATTCACAGAAGAATTACAGCCAATAAAGACCTGAAAACATTCTCAGCTTAGCTGCTTCTTAAGTAACACAAACTAAAACAAATAAGTGATTCCATCGTTTTTACTCACCATATGAACACAACAATGTAAATATTTAAAACATCCCTTATAGGTAAATATATGGGCAAATGGATACTTTCATATACTGCTTAAGAGAACATTAAGTCAAGGTGCCTGCTGGTGTAGTAAGCTTCACTATTATGATGCTTGGTTACAAAAAATGGGGGAAAGATAATTTGAATCAATTTAAGTTAAAAATAAGAACATTATTACTGTTTACTACTATCATCATAAAGAGATTGAGATATTTCCTCAATCTTAACATTGCTCATGTAGTTTGACTGCAGGAACACTGAGAACCAGGCACTCAAATTGCATTTGGACTTATCTTGGGGGATCTTCTCTGGGTATGGGCTTCATACTTCTCTCTCTCAGTGCCAACTAACTTTGTCCCTTTGGTGAAAAACAGCAACCAACAAATTGTGAGTTTTAAGTCCTTAATAGCTTCAACCATCAGAACATTATTGATTCAAGTCACAAGTTTCCCATGCCCAAAAATTCCAAGAAAGTCAGTCTCTGGCCCTGACTAGATCCAATGAACATTCCTGGACCAATAATTGATAACTTCAGAGATGAGGTTCTGTGATTAGCCCAGCTTGAGTCTGGAGCCACTCCTGACCCAATCCATTGCATCAGAAGACGAATTCACATTAACTTGGCTGCTCTCAGCAGAAGGATAAGGGAAGTCATAATTCCCAGAGGAAGGGACTGTTATTCCCAGAAGAAAAGCATGCTAGCCAGATACAAAAGAGCTTAAAATATACAGGCACTCAGTGTCCTTTTTAATAAATTAGACAATTAAAATATAAATTGGTATAATCAATTAATTAGAAGAGGAATTTAGCAATATCTATCAAAACTTTATATAATCTTATGTCCACAAATTCCACTTTTGTTCATGTATCATAAAATGAACATACATACACAAAAAGTATTAATTCATTAACTTGTTCATCAAATATTTAGTGCATGGTGTGTGCTTACTATTCTAAGAGCTGGAATAATAGTAATAAAAAAGATAAAACTTTTCTGTATTTACATTTGAGTGGAGAACAGAAATTATAAAAAAGTGATCGGCACATAACAAATGTTTGTTATTAAGCATTCTGTCCAATTTCAATGTCTAGATGTCATAAACTTACAATATAAATGTATCTTTTGTTTATGATCAGGAGTTTTCAATATTTCAAATCTCCATCTATGATATCATATACACTGGCAATTGCAAATGGTGTCATGTTATGTCTAATTTTTACAGAATTGTACACTTTACAAAAAGTTTTCACATCTACTATCTCATTTTTCTCATTCATCAACACTCCAAATTAGATAAAGGCAGTATTTTTATTACTTTATCATTGAATCTCCTCTCCAGAGCCAAGCAAAATGCAAGGTAAGCAACAAACAAGAATTTGTTAAGGTATCAAAATTAAGAGGCATGGCTAAAACACAGAGGTGCTTAGGTAACATAGCAAGTTATATCTTTGCAGCTGCCATTCCTTCTAGGTTTAAGGACCTTGAAATTTGGTTTTTAAAAGAAATAATTAAGTATTTTGTTCATGGTATATTCACAAAACAAGAATTGCTCTTGTAAAACTTGGAATAGCAACTGGAATTCAACGTATGGAGCATAGAAAGAAGTTTTGGTAACACCCAGATTTGAGCCTCAGGAGAAATCTAAGACTCATGTTTTAATTTTAAACACATATGTGTGACCTGGACAAGTTACTCTGCCTCTACAAAATGAGGTGATTGATTCAATTGAATAATTTCTTCTGGCTACAAAATGTGATGATATGTCTTCTTTTTCAACCATACCTGTTCCATAACTGGGGATGGACCTCAATGGTTGTGTTTTAGTTGACTCTGAAGACAAGGAAATGCATTGTAAAACAAAGTCATTCCAGGCATCCATGTGAGCAAATGAGTGTTTTAGGCTCCAAAAATGAGGTTGCAAACCTAATTATGAAAAAGAATAAGCCTTAGTTATGTTACTTAGTTAAATGAGTCAACAGAAGAGAGTTTAAGCCCATTCTCTTTCTTGGCGAAGTCTCATCAAATGCCATGACTTTGCAGATACCTACCTAGGTAAATGCATTGAATGGGAACTACTGAAAAAGAAAGTCTGTTCTTAGGCAATCACCTTGGGCTGAAAATATAATGACAGAAGTAGTCCTTAGACAGGGTATAACATGATTAGTTATATCCTTCTCGATTACAAGGAATAACAAGCACACATAGTCCCTCACCTAATTTTCATGGCAGCTTCCTGTTGTGGGATATAAATGGGTTTTAGAATACCATGAACTCAGGTTGAAAATTCTAGTCTTTGCCCTGAATGACATTGGCTAAGTTATTAAACTCCCTTAATTTCAAATTTCTAATCTACAAAATTAGGATAATAATATTTACATTATGAAATTTAAGTCACAAATGTATTTCAGCACCTGGTTGAGTCCTGTGACACCAAATAGATGATGAATAAACATTGACGTATCACAGTTTGTTTAACCATTCATCTATTAAAAGACATCTGGATTGTTTCCAGTTCTGCCTATTATAAATAAAACTTCTTTGAATATTTATGTACAAGTTTCTATTAAAAATAAGTTTTCATTTCCCTGAATAAATCCCTCAAAGTGGAATTGCTGAATGAAATGATAGCTGCATATTTATTTTATTTTTTTTATTTTATTATACTTTAAGTTCTAGGGTACATGTGCATAACGTGCAGGTTTGTTACATATGTATACTTATGCCATGTTGGTGTGCTGCACCCATCAACTCGTCAGCACCCATCAATTCATCATTTATATCATGTATAACTCCCCAATGCAATCCCTCCCTCCTCCCCCCTCCCCCCTCCCCATGATAGACCCCAGTGTGTGATGTTCCCCTTCCCGAGTCCAAGTGATCTCATTGTTCAGTTCCCACCTATGAGTGAGAACATGCGGTGTTTGGTTTTCTCTTCTTGTGATAGTTTGCTAAGAATGATGGTTTCCAGCTGCATCCATGTCCCTACAAAGGACGCAAACTCATCCTTTTTTATGGCTGCATAGTATTCCATGGTGTATATGTGCCACATTTTCTTAATCCAGTCTGTCACAGATGGACATTTGGGTTGATTCCAAGTCTTTGCTATTGTGAATAGTGCCGCAATAAACATACGTGTACATGTGTCTTTGTAGTAGACTAATTTATAATCCTTTGGGTATATACCCAGTAGTGGGATGGCTGGGTCATATGGTACATCTAGTTCTAGATCCTTGAGGAATTGCCATACTGTTTTCCATAATGGTTGAACTAGTTTACAATCCCACCAACAATGAATGAAATGAAGCGAGAAGAGAAACCAAAAGAAAAAAGAAGAAAAAGAAATGAGCAAAGCCTGCAAGAAGTATGGGATTACGTAAAAAGACCAAATCTACGTCTGATTGGGGTGCCTGAAAGTGAGGGGGAAAATGGAACCAAGTTGGAAAACACTCTTCAGGATATCATCCAGGAGAACTTCCCCAACCTAGTAGGGCAGGCCAACATTCAAATTCAGGAAATACAGAGAACGCCACAAAGATACTCCTCCAGAAGAGCAACTCCAAGACACATAATTGCCAGATTCACCAAAGTTGAAATGAAGGAAAAAATCTTAAGGGCAGCCAGAGAGAAAGGTCGGGTCACCCACAAAGGGAAGCCCATCAGACTAACAGCAGATCTCTCGGCAGAAACTCTACAAGCCAGAAGAGAGTGGGGGCCAATATTCAACGTTCTTCAAGAAAAGAATTTTAAACCCAGATTTTCATATCCAGCCAAACTAAGTTTCATAAGTGAAGGAGAAATAAAATCCTTTACAGATAAGCAAATGCTTAGAGATTTTGTCACCACCAGGCCTGCCTTACAAGAGACCCTGAAGGAAGCCCTAAACATGGAAAGGAACAACCGGTACCAGCCATCGCAAAAACATGATAGCTGCATATTTAGTTTATAAAGAAATTGCTAACCTGTTTTCAAGAGTGACTGTGCCGTTTTACATACCACCAGCAACACAAATGAGATCCACTCTCTTCACATTCTCAACAGTATTTGGTATTGTCGTAATTTTTATTTGTGCCATTCTGATAGGTATGTAGTGATAACTCATCATGGCTTTAATTTTTGTTTTGCCGTTTGCTAATCAGGTTGTTTGTTTTGAGAGTTCTTTATGTATTTTATATGCTACCCCTTTGTCAGGGAAGTGGTTTCCAAATATTGTGTCTCCAGCTTCTATCTTGTCTTTTCATTCCCTTAGCAGTGTTATTCTGAAGGCAAAAGTTTTCAATTTCAGTGAAGTCCAATTTATTCATTTTCGTCTTTTATGAATCTTACTAATAATGTTATATTTAAGAACCCTTCACGCAAGACTAGGTCACAGAGCTTCTCTCCTATGTTCTTTTCTAAAATATTAACAGTTCTATGTTTTATGTTTAAATACATAATGCATTTTACATTTTTGCATAACCTGTGAAGTTTAGGTTTATGTTCATTTTTATTGTCTATAAATTACAATTACTCTAGCACCATGTGTCGAAAAAGTTATAATTCCTCCTATGAATTGCCTTTCCATCTTTGCCAAAAATTGCCAAGACCATACACTGGGGAAAGGACAATCTCTTCAATAAGTGGTGCTAGGGAAATTGTATATCCGTATGCAGAAGAATGAAACTAGACCCCCACTTTGAACTAAATGTAAGACCCAATATAATAAAACTATTAAGTAGAACAGAGAAATGCTTCAGAAAATTGGTCTGGGAAAATATTTTATGAATAAAACCTGAAAAGCACAGGCAACAAAAACAAAAATAGACAGATAGGATGAAATCAAACTAAAAACCTTCTGCCCAGCAAAGGGAATAATCAGCAGAGTGAAAAGACAAGCTACAGAATGAGAGAAAATATTTGCACACTATTTATCCTACAAGGGATTAATATTCAGAATATACAAGGAACTTAAACACCTCAACTACAAAAAAATTTAATTAAAAATTTAAAAATAATAAAAATCAGTTGGGTATATTTATGTAGTCCCTTTGTATTCATTCTCTGTTATGTCCTTTTGATCTATATGTCTATCCTTCCGCCAATAACATGCAGTCTTGGTTACTATAGCTACATAAGTCTTGAACTTGGGCAGAGTGACTCCTCACACTACATTCTTTTTCACAATTGTTTTAGCTATTCTAGTTCCCTTGCCTTTCCATACTACTGTTAGAATAATCTCATCTGCATGTACAAAAAATATAGCTGGAATTTTGATGAGGATCTTAGTAAATCTGTTTATCAGTCTGGGAGAATTGATATTTTTATTATGTTGAGTCTTCCAATCCATAAACATAGTACACCTCTTCCTTTATTTAGAAATTCTTTGATTTCTTCCATCAGTATTTTGTAGTTTTCAGTTTGTAATTCCTGTACATATTTTTTATATTTACACCTCAGTATTTAATTTTTGGAGCAACTGTAAATGGTGTCATACTTTCAATTTTGATGTCCATGTTTTCACTGCTAGTATATAGAAATGCAATTAGTTTTTGCATGTTTATCTGGTATCCGGTGATCTTTCTGAACTTACTTATGAGTTCTAGGAGAGTTTTTATAATACATTCTTTCAGATTTTCTATGTAGACAACCATGTCTTCTACAAATAGTGAAAGTAGTATTTCTTCCTTTTTGATGTGTATGTCTTTTTCTTTGCTTGCCTTAATTGCGACAACTAGAAAGAACTTCAGCATTATGTAGAATAAGAATGATGAAGGCTGACATCATGTATTTTTCTCAATTTAAGGGGAAAGCATTCGGTAATTCATCACTAAGTATAATGCTAAGCTGTAGATATTTTATAATTTTTTTCTCAAGCTGAGAAAGTTATCCTGTATTTCTTTTTTTTTTTTTTCTTTTTTTTTGAGACGGAGTCTCGCTCTGCCGCCCAGGCTGGAGTGCAGTGGCCGGATCTCAGCTCACTGCAAGCTCCGCCTCCTGGGTTTACGCCATTCTCCTGCCTCAGCCTCCCCAGTAGCTGGGACTACAGGCGCCCACCACCTCACCCGGCTAGTTTTTTGTATTTTTTTGTAGAGACGGGGTTTCACCGTGTTAGCCAGGATGCTCTCGATCTCCTGACCTCGTGATCCGCCCGTCTCGGCCTCCCAAAGTGCTGGGATTACAGGCTTGAGCCACTGCGCCCAGCTTTTTCTATTTTTTATGATAGATTTTATAATAAATACATGCTGAATTCTGTCAAATGTTTTTTGTTTCATTTTGTTTTCTTTGCATCAACTAACATGATTGTGTGGTTTTTTTCTTTCTTTCCTCTGGTAATATAGTGGGTTACATTGGCTAGTTTTTCTATATTGAACCAGACTTGCATCCTTGGAATAAATCTATTTTGGTCATGAAGTATAATTATTTTTATATATTATTGAAATATATTTGTTAATGTTTTATAAAATATTTTTCTGTTTGTATTCATGAGGGATATTTACCTATAGTTTTCTTTATTCTGTACTTCTTTTGAGTTTTCATTTCAGAATACCATTAGTTTCATACATTTAATTAGGAAGTAGTTCTAGTTTGTTTTCTAAAGAGACTACACTGTGCTGAATTGGTATTAGTTGTTCTTCAAATATTTGGTAGAATTCTTCCGTAAAATCATCTGGGACTGGATGTATTAGTCTATTCTCACACTGCTATAAAGAACTTCCTGAGACTGGTAATTTATGAAGAAAAGAGGTTTGACTCACAGTTCCATAGGCTGTACAGGATGCATGGCTTGAAGACCTAAGGAAACTTACAATTATGGTGGAAGGCAAGGGGAAGCAAACACACCTTCACATGTAGGAGCAGGAGGAACAGAGAGCGAGAGAAGGGGGAAGTGCTACACATTTTCAAACAACCAGATCTCATGAGAACTCACTGTCATGACAATAGCAAGGAAATCCTTCCTTCCCCATGATCTAATTAACTCCTACCCCGTTCCTCCCCCAACATTAGGAATTACAAGTCAATGAGATTTGGGTGGGGATCAAAGAGTTTTAAAGTTACAAATTCAATTTTTACGAGTTGTTGGGCTATAAAAATTATCTATTTCTTATTCAGTGTGTTGAGAGTTTGCTTTCTGAGGAATTGATCCATTTTATGTGTTATCAAATGTTTTATGTGGAGTTGTTCATATATTCATTTATTATCTAATGTCTTCAGGGTTTGTGGTTATATCGGTTGTTTCATTTTTTCATATTGGTAAATTGTCTTTTCTCTTTTTTTTTTCTTTGTCACTCTTACTAGAAATTTGCAAGAACCAGCTGTTTCTTTTTCTCTATTTCTAATTTTGTTAATTTCTACTCTTATCTTTATCATTTCCTTTCTTCTGCCTGCTTTATTTATTCTTCTTTCAGTTCGTGAGGTGGAAGCTAATACTATTAATTTGAAATGTGTCCTGTGTTCCAATGTAAGCATTTAGTGCTATAAATTTTTCTCTCAGTACTGCTTTAGCTGCATCCCACAAATTCTGACATGTATTATTTTCATTTTCATTCAGTTCAATGTATTTTTTTATTTCCCTTGAGAGTTCTTCTTTGACTCAAAGGTTATTTAGAAGTAAGTTGTCTAGTTTCTAAGTGATTGGAGGTTTTACTGTTATTTTTAAAAATAATTTCTAGTTTGATTTCACTGTAGTCAGACAACATGCTCTGGATGATTTTAATTGTTATAAGTTTGTTGTTCTTTTTATGACTCAGAATATGATTTAACTTGACATATGTTCCATAGGTGCTGAAAAAAAAATGTGTATTCTGTTGTTGATTGAGTGTTCTGTATATATTGATTACATCCTGTTGGTTCCAGTAGTCTTGTGATATGAATATTACATCTTTTGACATAGTCACATAAGTCCTGAGTATCTGTTCAATTTTTAAGTTTATTTTCTATTGTTCAGATTGGATAATTTCTATTATTCTTTCTTTCAGTTTACTGATTCTTTTCTCTGTTCCCTCCATTCAGCTGTTGAATCCGTCTGCTGAATTTTTTTGTTATTGCATTTTCTGTTCTAAAATCTGACTTTATTTACAGCTTCTACTTCTTTGCTGAGACTGTTTTTTTTTTTTTTTTTCATTTGTTTCAAGCATGTTACAATTGCTCATTGAAGCATCTTTTATAATAGCTGCTTTAACTTTCTTTTTCAGATAAATGGGACAGGAAACATAATCAGTACACTGAAAGAGAGAACAATGAAAATTATGCAATCTTAAGATACTGAAAAAAAGAGAGACTTGGGGACCTTTATGACTAAAATAAAAGCTCTAACATTCATGTCATCGGAATATGGGAAGGAGAAAAAAGGGAGAGCTGAAAAAATAATGGTTGAAAACTCCTCAAATCTTAACATCTCTGTCATCTCAGTGTCGGCATTTATTGTTACTATTCATTCAAGAGAGATTGTCCTGGTTCTTGGTTTGATGAATCATTTTTTACTGGAACCTGGACATTTTGGGTATTTTGTTAAGAAACTCCAGATTTTATTTTAACCTTATACTTTTGTTAGCTATCAATGATATCACTCTGGCAACAGCAGACAGGGATATTGACTCATTACTTCCAGGTAGAGATAGAAGCCCAGGTTCCTCACTTGGCCCCTGTTGATACCTGAGAACAGGGGGCTCTATGTCACTACTGAGAGGAAGTGGGGGTCTCAGTTCCCCACTACCCCTCCCCTGATACCACCCTGGATAAAAGTGTAAATGACTCATTACTGCTCCCCACATGTCCACCACAGGGATTGTATGGCCTCATTACCACTGAACACTAGCAAAAATCCAGACTCTCCATTAGGTATCTTCTGATGTCGACTCAGTAGCGGGAGGGAGTAGAACCTAATTACTGCAGGGTGCACGTGGAAGTCCAGGTTCACATGTGGTCTCCACTGACATTGTGAGTAGGGGGTCTTCATTACTTCTCAGCAAGAATGAAAGTACTAGCTTTCTACTTGGCCTCTTCTAACACCATCCAGCACCATCTAACACATCCAGGTATGTTTAGGGTGTTGGGGGGAACACTTTGTTACAGCCTAGCAAGAGTGGAGCTCTAGGCTACCCACTTGGTCATTGCTGGCATAGCTGATAGCCGGGCCACATTTTTTTTTTTTTTTTTTTTTCTGTTGTATTTGGCTGGAATAGGATGGTTATCGTCTAAAGTTTCTGTGCTGCTAGACTGCCCTTTTTCCTTTCTCTCTCTTTTTTTTTTTTTTTTTTTTTTTTTTTTTTTTTTTTTTTTTTTTTACAGAAAGCAGACTTTTGTTTGGGCTTTATTTGTTTGTTTGTTTGAACATGTTAGCACTTACAGAGTTCTAGTTTCTCCACCTCCAATTCTGGGATATACAAGGCAAAAAGGAAATCAAAGGGCCTTACTGTCCCTTGGGTTCCAAGACGCCTAGATGGTTATCCTTCTTTTCTTTACCTTTTGGACTTTTAGATTTTTGTGTTGCATATAACATTCAGTGTTATTTGTTGTCCTTAGTGGAAGGAAGAGGGGCAAATAATCTACTCTATCTTTAAGGAGGCAGAGGTTCTAAACATTTATTCTTAATAACATCTTATAAAAACACATTTAAATGACATTGAATGAAATGTTAAAGTAGAATAAAGATTTCATATGTTTAGTAATCTTATTGTTGTTATTCCTTACAAGATTAAGATTCGTAGGGGAGTATTGCCCACATTCTTAGCAAAGGCATGTGTATGTATAGTCACCTATCTAATTTAAAGGTATTTTTGGTAGGCAGATTGATAACTATGAATATGTGGTTTGATGGTGCTAAGTAAACCAGCCGTCCTCAAATAAATTCTCTCTCTGGCTAGTGTATAGCATTACCAGGCTTAAGCTTTATCCCTTTAATGAATGTCTATAATATCTGCTGAAATATAAGTATCCATGGAAAATATATGGTACTACTCTAGACCCCAATTGTGCTGCATGCTTCCAACCCTCACCAACAGAAAGGAATTAGATACTTAACAGAACCAAACAAATATGAGGACAGTTCACCAGAACTCCCAAGTGTATTCTTTTAAACACATACACACAGTCATGTACATACATCTCTGCAACACATACGTACATATGCATCTCAAACAACCAAGTTGACAAAGAAGACCCAATTTAATCAGCATTTTAGATTATACGTAATATTTATTGACAACTGTTTGGTGTGTTGAATAGGTTACAAGAACTTGGATGTAACATGTCTTCCCACTCACCTGAAGAGAGAGAATCTGATTTTCTCTTGTCTCTTTCAGTCATTTAGGAGCTAAGCTCAAAAAGGATTTATTAAGCACTTACTCTGTAACAGACACCATGTTACTAGGAATAAGAATGTACAACTCACTTCTTTATGCTTTCTCTTATTTGATGGCTCTTACACCAAAAACTTGTTTCTATAAAATTGATTTTCTTAATCATAAATTTGTAATGCATTTTAGAAACTGCTTTCCCATACCTCCACCCATTAATTCTTAAAATAAGGTAGAAAGCTCTATTATTTCTTATATTTAACAAATGAGGGCGGTGAGGTCAAGAAATTTCAGTGTCTTTCCCACCAGCACACAACTAGAACTGCAGTGATGTCGTAAACAGTGATCTTCTGGCCTTCCAAGCCCAGAACACTTTCATATGACACCTAGATGCTGCTCACTTTCCGAGAGCTTTTCCCCCAATGATCTGACCATATTTGGTTAAGATCCCACCTTATGATTGTATTCATTTTCCTAAATTGTTCTACTAAACCAGTAATTCCATGAGGATGAAGCTCTTGTTATGATTCATTACTTTTATACATCTGTCCTTGTTGGTCTTCCCTTATTATTTGTTAATTTCAAAATTGCTGCAATGGATCCAGACTCTGAAAAAGAAATAATCCTTGATGTTCTTCCTTGTTATCAATCAACCTGCCTCTGCCTCTTCCTAGCTCTGTGGTCTCAGCTAAATTAATAATATTCTCTTAGCTGAGGTTTCTTATTTTATTTTATTATTTTTTATTATACTGAAAGTTCTACGATACATGTGCAGAACATGCAGGTTTGTTACATAGGTATAAACATGCCATGGTGGCTTGCTCCACCCATCAACTCGTCATCTATCTTAGGTATTTCTCCTAATGCTATCCCTCCCGAAGCCCCCAAACCCCCGACAGGCCCCAGTGTGTGATGTTCCCCTCCCTGTGTCCATGTGTTGAGGTTTCTTATTTTGTAATATGGGTGTAATAATGCTTACCTCTCAGAGCTGTTAAAAATATAAAGAATACTCAACGGATTGTGCAAAACTCCTAGGAGAGTGTTTGGCAGAGAGCAGGCCCTCCTCTCCTTCCTACTGCATAACAAACCTCTTGAGAATAGGAACATGTCCACACAGTGCTTTGCACTTATCACGCATTGGAAACAGATTTGCTGAATGCATGGATAAACAAATACTGCAAAAGGATTTTTAATTATCAGTATTACAAAATAACTTTACATACAGCAAGTTGATACAGCATTTTGGCATATAGTCTTGTAGTACAGTCTACAAGATAAATATATATACACACATACACATATATATACCAGTATATATACTATACACACTATACATATCTTATAGACTAAAACTGAATATATGATCATTAATAACACTAAATCTTTTCACTTTAGTATGTTTGCCCTATTATTTATTTAATCTCTGATGTCTGTACCAGCTCCCTGCTACCTGACTTTATCCTTTCCTGTGAACTAATCATTCATTCATACATGCAATTAACATTTGCTGACCATTTACTGTCTACCACAAACCAAGATGCATGATTCATAAGACTCCTCTGTCTCTGCTTACAAAGGATTTATGCATTATGAAAAAAACCAATGCATAAACAATTTATAATTAATGGAGGTGTTATGATAGAAGTACAAAAAAGTGCTATGGTTATAAGAATGATTCATTTTGCCTAGGGACTTTGCTTACCAGAGAGAGCTTACATGCTAGAAAATGATTTTTCTCTTTGTAAACTAAATTGGTAATAAAAATAGCTGGTAATAAAAATAGCTTCCATTTGTATAGTACTTTAAAAGTGCTTTCACATCCATTTCTTCTTTAAACCCTCACAATGAATGTTCTATAGTGTAATGGTTTTCTTTAAGACACATTTGCAAAAAAAAAAAAAAAGGAAGATATGAGGCCAACTGATACGCAACATGGAAATTCATTTGAAATCTCATAGGTAGAAGATATAAGCCAGAACTGGAAACAGTAGTCAATTGGAACCTCATGGGAATCATAAGCTTCAAGAATTTTTGCGATTTTGCTAATAACAAAGACCAGTTTCTTCACCTTCATCCTCAATGCCATCTCCTCATTTCTAGCCTGATCTGCCATCTCACTCTTGGGTTACGCCAACAGCCTTCTGACTGGATTCTCTGATTTGTATCTCATCTCCCTCCAAACCATTTGCCATATTGGCCACAAAATAATTTTTCAGTACAAACTGAACCACAGCATTTTCCCATTGAATGCTGTTTTATCCTACAGAACTTCACACTCCCTATAGAGTTAAGTCCAAATGCTTTCACATGTATATAAAACTCTCCATCATCTAAACCTGTTAACTTCTTCAAACTTGTTATCGGTCACTTTCTTCCAACTATACTTACTGATTTTATTCCAAGCCGCCATACTATCTCCATTTTTGTGCCTTTATAGATGCAGTCTTTGGCCTAGAATGCTTTTAGCTCTCCACCATTCTGTCTGGTACCATGATGGCAGACATAGAAAGTGTGGCGATTTTCTTGTTTATAACTAGACTTACTTAACAACAATAGCAGAATCTTCACAACATAATTTTCGCTCTTGCTTTTTTTCCCTCTTATTTTATTACTACATAAAATAGAGTTTGGGAACCATTAGTCTAACTTTTTCTCTTAAAATCTCAGGGAGAGATTATTATGTTTTTATTGCATATTAAAGATTCATGACATTTATATTCCTTTAACATAGAACTAAACTATCTTCTATTGTGAGCATATTTTGTGCTACATGCTAAATAACTAGCTGGGAATAAGTCAAACAGGGCATATCTGAGTGTATCGTGGATCTCATATTCAAATGAAATAGAAAATAAAATAAATAAATGAATTAAATCTTACATATTGGTAAGCAATGCTTCTGAGGAAATAAAAGATGGGCCTGAAAAGGAGGACACTTTAGAGAGGACAGCCCATGAAGGTCTCTAGGAGGAAATAAATCTTAGATGAAATTTGAAAGATGAGGAGTCAGCCACACAGTTGGAAGAAGAGTCAGCTGGGCCAAGGCAGCAGCAAGCTCAGAAACTCTAAGTCAGAGCAAAGTTTGGAGTGTTTGAAGAACTGAACAACCACAATAGTTGAGCATGGTGCATGAGAGGTTGAGTGGTCTCAAGTTGATGGTAGAAGACACAGGGCCTTGTAGACTAGACCAAAGAAACCACTGGATGACTTTGAAAAAAAAGGATGAACTGGATGCAACACAGGCTACTGCGTAAAGAATGAATTATAAGAGAACAGGAGTGGAAACAAGGGAACCAGTTAGGAGGTTATAGTAAGGTTCTGTTAAGAGATATTGATGGATGGGACTACAGTGGCGTCAGTGGCAATAGAAAGAAATGGATGGATTTGAGATACACTTTGGAGATGAAACCAACAAGATCATTTTGGAAGCTAAGAAAAAAAAAATGTAAGATGTGTCCTAATTCTCTGGCATGAAGCCACTGGGTAGATGGTGAGCCATTTACTGAGATGGAAAAGACTGAGGAAACAAAAAATAAATGGAGGAAAATTGAGAGCTTCATTTTGGACACATTACGTTTGGGGTACCTCTCAAACATCTGAGGGAAGACATCAAGTAGGTAGTCAAATAAGCAGTTCATACCTCAGAAGGAAGTCCTGAGCTAAATATGCAAACATGGAAGTTTTAAATACAGAGATGAGGTGAGGTGAGTTAATGCATTGAATATATTAAATGAAATAATACATAGAAAGTAGTAGACACTCTACTTGGCATAGTAGCAAACATGTGCTCAAATATTAGCTGTTGGATGCTGCTTGTGGTTAGGACATTCTTCACATAAGGTAACCTAAGATTTTTTCACTAAGGATAAATGGCTTTTATATTATTTTCTTCTCAATAGAAATATTAACAACCAGTAGTTGTTAAAAGTTACTCATGTATTTGAAAGCTTATTTAGAATGTTTTACATATTCATATGTAGAAGTACAAAAGATGAAATGAAAAGGTTAATATTAGAAATACACGGCATATATAACAATATATTACATAATATAAAATATATATTGTATTGTATATAATAGAAATAGATATATAATTTAGTTTCAAAGGTATTTTTAACAGACCAAATGGAAAATTGGTTAAATTATTCAGATTTTAAGAGTTTTAGCATGTACATACAAATATATATATTCCAGAATGCTGATAAATTAATTTATGACACAGATTGATTTTTATGCATGGTAGTTACAACTAAGAAAATGCAGTTTCACCTCATACATTGTCTCTGCAATTTACTAGCTGTGTGAATTTGGGCAAATTATATATAACCCCTTGGTTCCTCAATTTCCACATCCGTAAAACACCAATAATTATACCCTATCTAATCATGTTGTCACGTGAAATGACAATAATGTGTGTAAAATGTATAGTACAGTGCCTGAAGTAAACCATAAATGATTTGTTCTCAACCCCAGATGAATATTAGAATCACCTGGGGAGTTTTTAAAATGCTTATGTCCAGTCTTCACCTAAAGCAATTACATCTGAATCTCTGGAGGTGGGGCTTAAGCCAATAACAGTTTTTTAAAGAATTCATCACATGGGCCAGGTGCAGTGTCTCACACCTGTAATCCCAGCACTTTGGGAGGCCAAGGCAGGAGGACTGCTTGAGCCCCAAAGGCAAGACCAGCTTGGGCAACATGGTGAGGCCTTGTCTGTACAAAAAATTTTAAAAATTAGCCAGGCATGGTGGAGTGCACCTAAAGTCCCAGCTACTTGGGAGGCTGAGGCAGGAGGACTGCTTGAGCCCAGGAGATGGAGGGTGCAATGAGCCTTGTTCATGCCACTGCACTCCAGCCTGGGCAACAGAATGAGACCTCATCTCAAAACAAAACAAAACAAAATGAAACAAACAAACAAAAAAACCTCCCTCACTTTATGATTTCAATCTATATCCAGGTTTGAGAACTACTGATCTATAATAACTATCATATATCACATATGGGCATGTAATGTTTGTATATGTGAATTATATTCATATAATATTGTGTCATGTAAAT
Organism: Rhinopithecus roxellana; assembly: GCF_007565055.1. Lineage (NCBI taxonomy): Eukaryota > Metazoa > Chordata > Mammalia > Primates > Cercopithecidae > Rhinopithecus > Rhinopithecus roxellana. Next base: position 162,216,626 of record NC_044550.1, on the reverse strand, counting down.
TAAACAAGTGGTCAAAAGAATTTAAAAATCTGTCCAGTGATTTAGTTTGAAAAATATATATAAATTGGAAGAGTAGATAAACGATAATCAGGCCTAACATCTCTGGAGTAAGTTGCCTGTGCACAATTACCACCTCCAACATTCACTAGCTTATAACTTTGGGCAAGTTACTCAACTACTGTTTCCTCATTTATCAACTAGGGATAATAAAGATGCCTATCTCTCATTGTGTTGTTAGTAAAATGCGTATAACATTGTCTGGCATATCACAGGTTATTACATATTTATTATTTTGGGAAATTTGATGGAACTGTTGCTGGGAATGTAAATTAGGTTCAAACACTGCAGAAAGCCGTGTGGCAATTCCTCAAAGAGCTAAAAACAGAACTACCATTAGACCCAGAAATCCCATTACTGGGTATATACCCAAAAGAATGTAAGTCGTTCTGTCATAAAGGCACGTGCACGTGTATGTTCCCTGTAGCACTATTCACAACAACAAACACATGGAATCAACCTAACTGCCCATCAATGGTAGACTGAAGAACATGTGGTACATACACACCATGAAAAAATAAGATCATGTCCTTTGCAGGAACATGGATGGAGCTAGAGGCCATTATCCTTAGCAAACTAACGCAGGCAGAGAAAACCAAATGCCACATATCCTCACTTATAGGTGGGAGCTAAATGATGAGAGCATATGGACACATAGAGGGGAACAACAGACCCCTGGACCTACTGGAGAGTGGAGGGTGGGAGGAGGGAGAAGATCAGGAAAAATAACTAATAGGTACTAGGCTTAATACCTATGAAATAATTTGTACAACAAACACCCATGACACGAGTTAACCTATGTAACAAACATGCACATGTACTCCTGAACTTAAAAGTTAAAAAAAGAAATTTGATGAAAATAGGTACTTGGAATGAATATTACTAGTCATTAATATTCAATCTGAGTAAGATACTTTTGCATTAGAACTGAAAAACAGATGCTATTCCAAAAGTCTGGGGTAACGGTGAAGAAACATTCTCGCCGGGCACAGTGGCTCAAGCCTGTAATCCCAGCACTTTGGGAGGCCGAGACGGGCGGATCACGAGGTCAGGAGATCGAGACCATCCTGGCTAACACGGTGAAACCCCGTCTCTACTAAAAAAATACAAAAAAACTAGCCGGGCGAGGTGGCAGGCGCCTGTAGTCCCAGCTACTCGGGAGGCTGAGGCAGGAGAATGGCGTGAACCCGAAAGGCGGAGCTTGCAGTGAGCTGAGATCCGGCCACTGCACTCCAGTTTGGGCGACAGAGCGAGACTCCGTCTCAAAAAAAAAAAAAAAAAGAAACATTCTCTAGACCTTATATGAAAGATCAAACTGATCCTCATTTCATATTAGCTATTTGTCATCATAGAAAACAATATGTTAATCTTGCCAGGACCTATATAAAACACCATAGAATACGTTAGTAAAAGTATCCAGCATGCCTGAAGCCCTGAATCCCAGATACTACACGACAAACTGCTGGGAATGTTCAAATTATAACCATATACAGATCCTGTGTTAGGTGCAGGTCCTGGAAGTGAATTTTCAGTGATAAATCCCTCTGTCTCGACTGGCTTGACTTCCCCTACTTCTCTAGCCTTGCTCAAATGGCCTCACCTCACCCCCTTGCTCCATCTAGGCAACACCCTCTTCCCTTTCCATAACATATCCTACTATTTGTCTCCTCCAAGGCTTGGCTATTCTTGCTGATACCTCTTCCTAGAATGTTCTTCCTATTTCCCTCTGACCATCTCACCCCCAACCTACACATCTTTTAAGATTCAACTCAAGTGCTAAGCTTTTCCATTGAAGCCTTTCCCCAATGCCCCAGGTTGAAGTAACAATTCCCTCTTTTTTACCTGCTTACACCATGAACAGAGGGCCATTTAAAACCATCATTGAGGCCGGGCGCGGTGGCTCACACCTGTAATCCCAGCACTTTGGGAGGCCTAGGCAGCCGGATCACGAGGTCAGGAGATGGAGACCATCCTGACTAACACCGTGAAACCCCGTCTCTACTAAAAAATACAAAAAGTTAGTCGGGTGTGGTGGTGGGCACCTGTAATCCAGGCTACTTGGAAGCCTGAGGCAGGAGAATGGCGTGAACTCAGGAAGTGCAGTTTGCAGTGAGTCGAGATCACACCACTGCATTCTAGTCTGGGTGATAGAGCAAAACTCTGTCTCAAAACAAAACAAAACAAAACAAAACAAAACAAAACAAAACAACCGTCATTGAGCCTCCTTAAAGGCCACAGCACTTGTCTTATTCATTTATTTATTTATTTACTCATCAGCCCCTGACACAGAGCCTGGCTCGTTTAACTGATTTCATTGACTTAGAGAATAGAAGGAAGGGAGGGAAGGAAAAAAGAAACAACATCCATTTGTAGAGTATATGACCTAGAAGAAGGACACCAACAATGAGCATGAATGTATAAATGAAAAACTGTGGCCCCTGGTTTCAATAAGATCAACAGAAAAACCATGCTGACACTCAGCCATCAGTTTCTCATAAAGTTAATGCAGCATCACATCTCTGCTTCATGAAGAAGCACTGTTCCGGATTTCGGTTAGAATTAGAAGTTTACTTTCAAAAACTGAAATTCTCTAGGTTTCCATTCTTAATTAAATTAACTCCCATCTTTCAAAGATCTTCGCTCAGGAGGCTGAGGTGACAGGATCACTTGAGCCTGGAAGGCGGAGACAGCAGTGAGCTGAGACTATAGCACTGCACTCCATCACGGGTGACAGAGAAAGACCCTGTCTCAAAAACAAACAAACAAATAAACCAAAAAATAAGAAAACCAAACACGACAAATCCTCACAAAAAACAAAGATCTTCTAAACTGTCACCGCCTCTTGGAAGTCTTCTCCAGTTTAGTGGAGACAAAATTATGAGACTCACAAAAATTTCAGCACAGTAAATTAAGAGCAGGAACTCTGGGATACTGTTTCTACTATTAGCTCTGTGGTTTCAGGCAAGCTGCCTAACACCTCTGTGCCTTAGTTCACTCGCCTTTGAAATGAAGACAATAGTAATATTTATCATGGATTTGAAAAGGGTACTGAATGTTCAGAATAATGCCTTGCACATGGAGAGAATGACATAAATGTTAATAGTTTATATTACAAATTGTTAAATATTATAAATGTGACTATTAGAGGAAAGAATTACTGAATTTTCTTCCTTCCTTCCATCCTTCCCTAAACAAGAATGTAGGTATCTCTGTCTTAATTTCTATAACATTGCTTATTTTATAAGTTAAGGGCCTAACCATATTGGCCATAGAGAGAATATACTTTCACCATTCACATGAATAAACAAGTCTACATTTAACTTACAAAACAGGAGATTTCTCTTCTATAAATCCTTTGTAATATTTGTTGCTTCAGAGTCTATATTAGCAATAGTGAAACTTGGCAAGATAACCAATCTTGTGTAATGGCAGAGAAATGGCAGGACAACCTTGCCTTAGATTTCTAAATTTCAAATAAGGCAGTATCTGTCAGATGTATGGAAATTTTTTTTCTGAACTAAAATGAGCTGAACACAAGTATAAAGCTTATTATCAATCTCATTTTCAGTTCCTTTGAAATCTTTAGTGAGTTGCTCCTAGCTAAGACACTAGCCATCCAAAAAAAAAAAAAAAAAAAATCTGTGTGTGGTAGAGGATTAGGTAAATCAAATGCCTATAGAAGTTGAGAATCCATCATTCTTGTTTCCATTCTCCAGTGAAGAGGGTAAATCTTATCCTCTACAGTAAATGAACTACAGAAGGCTCCAAAGAGACTGAATCCTTTAGACAGTATAGGGACCTCTGATGTCATGCCTAAGGAAAAGTTACAGTATGTCCTCAGCAAGGATGAAGAAATAACAAGTTAATTATCTCTGTTTACATTTACAACCAACAAACCAATCATTTCTACACACAGTTTGTACCTAAATTTCAAACATTCTTGATTATTTATGAAAGAGACTATGTTAGAACTCACAAGTAAGTTTGATATCTTACAGTCTCACTAGAATGAAGTTCCTACGTCCCTCAAAGAAATATGTTCTGCTAGTTCAAAGGTCTTTATATGCCTTTTCCACAGTCTCTCTCTCTCTCCAGATTCTTCCTCCAGCCTCCAGCCACCAGCTCAGGCATTTTATCTTGTTGAGCAATAGGGCAGACAACTGGATTCACAGGAAACAAGATGGAGTGAACAGAACACAGGAATGTAACTCGGAAGACAGTGGTGATTTTGCCACTTACTGTTGTGTCTTCATGAGTATACTTGACTTTAGCTTTCATTTACTCACAAATCAAATACAGATAATAGTATTATCCCCTCCCTCCATCTTACAAAGTTACTTTGAGGACACTGGAATTGCTTATGAAAGCAATTCTAAGCTGCAGAGTACTAAACAGAAGTCCCTCTGATCCCACTCATTCCATAGCAGACACTTTAGTACTCAGTGGCCTCTGGTTTTAGACAGTCTGAGTTTAAATCCAGGCTCTTACTCATTGATTGTGTCCTTGAATGAGTTCATGCTTCAGTTTCCTTATCTATAAAATGGGGCTAATAATAGCATCAACTTATAAAGCTATTATGAAGTGTGAAATGGAATGGCACCTATGTGGCACTTAAAACAATGCCTAAAACCTAGAAAATAAGAGTATGATCCAGCAAGCACTTCTTTAAGTAGCTACCTTTTGAGTATAGTGGAGCTTTGAGGAGTCTAAAGAACAGATAAGATCTAGCTCCTACCCATCTTTGGAGATCTCACAAACTTGTGAAGAGTGGACACTCACGTAAACAACTGCTGTGACAGAGATAAAATGAGGCAAAGTACAAGGTACAGATTCATCCCTAACTCCCCCTCTGCCCTTTTGCCCTTATTCTGTTTCCCTGCTCTCCCTAGGTAAGTTTGCCCGATAATCTCATACACTTTCATGGCCTCAGCTATCAACTGTACACCAACAAAAACCAAGATCCATAGACCAAAACCCTACTCTTACCCTCTGATATTTCCACTTAGCTTACTCTTCCCCCCTCCCCCCCCCCCCCCACTCCTCAACCTGTACCTCTTTCAACTAACCCCTCAAACCTAATAAGTGGCCAAACTATGACAATTACATCAGAGAAACATGCCCACTCCTCAACTCCTGTACACATCTACTATATTCACCTTAACTATTGCAGCCACCTCCTAAGTATCTCAGTGCCTCCAGTTTCAATCTCCTTATCTGCAACCCATTCCCCATGCAGCCACCTAAGGGGTTCTAAAAATTTTTATCTGTTAACAATACTCCCTCTAAAAAAAGTTTTGGTAGCTTGCCTTTGCTTGTGGAACAGTGTCTTCTTGGGCCTGCAGCACTCTTAACATACGTCTGAGGCTCTTTCCACTCTTATCTCATTTCCCAGATCTCAACGCAAAGAACACTCAGTGTCCTTTTCTAGATGGCATCTGCATCTTCCATTACTTTCCACTTATGCTCCTGTTGGTTATGTTCTCTCAAATGCCCCACCTGCCACCTATCCATCCACTCATCTTCCAATGTACAGTTCAAATGCTGCCAACTGCACATCATTTGCCCTTCTTAACAAATTCCTCAAGATTTATTTTTCTTTCACATGGATTTGCATATAACATGTAGGTTAAACCATATGAGTTACCAGTTTTTGGTAGGTCAAAGTGGTCAAATAACTGCAGTTTCCAGTACTTGAACCTATAACGTGATACGTTCCTCTTACAGCATTTATCCTGCTTCATCAGACCTCTTTTTTTAAGTATACTTCCCATGTACCTTGTCATCTTCATCTTTCCATGCCCAGTGCCTCACAGAGTGCCAGGCAAGAAGTACATGCTCCAGGAAAGTGTGTAGGATTCAAGGTAATTGCTGTGTATGGATCGTAACACTTTGTTGAGCTCTCTTTAGTCTAGGTCCTAATCTTATTTCTCATTATCTAGGGTCTGCCAAAGGTAAACATAGCCATCCAGGGCTGTCTGGAAGAGAGTCAGGATTGTAGGTATCCCTTTCCTTTCCTCATTTACAGCAAGACCCAGCTCTCTACCTACTACCTAATTACTTAAACTAGGTAGGAAAACATCAGCCTCCCAGGTTGTCCTTTCTTTAGGCAGCAAGTATGTAAAATGCAATGATACCATTCAGGGCACTTAACACATTAATTCACTCATTCAATCATGGGGCTGTGATTGGTGCTGGTAATATAGTAGTAACTAAGGCAACTAGAGACTATGAGTTTGGAGTGTTTTAAACTATTCTTCAAACTTTTTCCCTTAAGAATTACTCAAAGAAACTGAATATTTTCCAAAACATAGCTTGCATATTTGAACACTTTTAGATGTCTCATACATACATTTTAAGTTCTCTAAAAATATTGTAAGTTGAAATAATTGTTGCAAAGGATATAGTTTTAGTATATATTTTATTTTGTCACTTTAAATTACTATTATTTTTAATGTACTTAATGAAATCTGAATATCATAACAATCTGATACCCATGACTATCTTTTTTAATGAGAAAGATGTTTTAATTTAAAAATTTCAGATTTTTTTTCTTTGAACTCACATTTGCATTATACTTTGCCCTTGAATTTTATACATTTATATAAAATCAAAACTGTGGTCCTTCATATTTAGCTCAATTTATGGAACATGTGTACTATGTATATTGGCAAACCAGTAAGCCAATTTGTACTTTCCCTCCAGAAAACTTCTGCCTTTATTTTAAATTCAAACAAATGTGTTAATTTGCATTGCAAAAAACATTATTAAAACATTGAGGCTGGGCACAATGGCTCACACCTGTAATTCCAATATTTTGGGAGGCCAAGGCAGGCATATCACCTGAGGTCAGGAGTTCGAGACCAACCTGACCAACATGGCAAAAATTAGCTGGGTGTGGTGTTGGACACCTGTAATCCCAGCTACGCAGGATGCTGAGGCCGGAGAATTGCTTGAATTCAGGAGGCAGAGGTTGCAGTGAGCTGAGATCACAACCCTGCCCTCCAGCCTGGGCAAGAGAGCGAGACTCCATCTCAAAAACAAAAAACAACAAAATCCACAAACATTGAGAAATAAGTTACAAAATGAATCCTATAAGACAAATTATGAAAGGACATCAAACTTAATATAGATCTAATACAAGTAATGCATCTCATCAATTATAAGAGGAATATAAATTAATATAATTCTTATCAACTAATTTTAATAAAGCAATGAATGTGCAATTTATCAAATAATGACTATATCATTCCTCTAATAAAAATGCATATCTCTCTCCAGTCAAAAGATAGAGAATGTAGAACGAAGCAAACACAATTCACTCATATGCCATCTACAATAGACACACTAGATTCAAAGATATAAGTAAGTCCAAAGTGAAAAATTAGAAAATTGTACACCATACAAACAGTATCCAAAAGAGAACTGGAGTGGCTATACTAGTATCAGACAAAATGGGCTTTAAGACAAGATTTGCTACTAGAGTCAAAAAAGACATAATGATAAAAGGGTCAATTCATCAGGAAGACAAACAACAAAAACATAAATGCACCTAACAACAGAGCCTCCTAAAACATGAAGTAAAATACATAAGTTGAAAGGAGAAACAGACATTTAACAATAATAAGTGGAAACATCAATAACCTGCTTCCAATAGTGGCTGAAGACTTGAACACCACTATAAACTAACTAGATATAACTTATCTATAGAAAACTCTAAAAATAGCAGAGTACACATTCTTCTCAAGTATACAGTGAAGATTCTCCATGATAAAGCATACGTTAAGAGGCCATAAAAAAAAACTCAGTAAGTCTAAAGACTGTTAAATCACACAAAGGATGTTCTTTGACCACCAAGGAATACATTTAAAAGTCACAATAACAACTACATTTGGAAAACACAAATATGTAAAAAGTAATCTAAACACTTTTAAATAAAAAATGATTTTAAAATGTACCGGCAAATCAGAAAATTATTTGAGATTAATGAGACCAAAAACACAACATACCAAAACTTATTAGATACAGCTTAAGCAGTAATCAGAGAGAAATTTGTAGTGGTAATGTTTATTATGAAAAGAAGGAAAATCTCAAATTAATGATCTAACTTCTATTTTACAAAACTACTAAAGAAGAATAAACTAAAACCAAAGCAAGCATAATAAATAACATTATAAATATTAAACCACAAATAAATGAAACAGATAATAAAGAGCAAACATCAATGAAATCAAAAGTTACTTATTTAAAAAATCAATAAAATTAATGAATGCTTAGTGAGACTGAACAAGAAAAGAGGAATCAAATTATTAAAATCAGGAATAAAAAAGGGGATCTCAGTACCAACCTCATAGAAATAAAAAGGCTTAGAAGAGAACACTATGGACAGGATGCAGTGGCTCACATCTGTAATTCCAGCACGTTGGGAGGTCAAGGCAGGAGGATCACTTGAAGCCAGGAATTCAAGACCAGCCCGGCAACAACGCAAGGCACCATCTCTAGAAAAAAATTAATTAAAAAAATAAGTAAATAATAAGTTTTTAAAAAAGAGAATGCCATTAACAATTATATATCAACAAATTAGAAAGCCTAGATGAAATAAACAAATTCGCAAACACCAACAACTCATACGAAAATAAGAAGACATGAAAAGTCTGAATAGACTTATAACAAACACAAATTGAATTAACAATTTTTAAACTTTCCACAAGGAAAGTCTAGGCCCAAATGGCTTTACTCATCAATTCTACCACAAACTTAAAAAAAATTAATACCAATCTTTCACACACTCTTAACAAAAAATTATAAGAAGAAGTAATACTTCCCAACTCATTCTATGAGATCAGTATTAGTTACTCTAATACCAAAAACAGACGAAAACATCACAAGAAGAAAAACACCACAAGCTGATAACCCCCATAAATATACATGCCAATATTCTCAACAAATTGCTTGCAATCCAAATCCAATAACATATAACAAGGATTATACACCATAACCAAAGGAAATGCATCCCAGGAATACAAGGTTGGCTTAAAACATGGAAATCAACCAATTTAATATACTATATTAATACAATAAACCAAAAACTACAATCATCTTAATAGATGGAGAAAAAGCAGTAAAGTGGTGATAACTTGTATATCAATTGTATGGTGAAATAATAATTATTTGCATATAATGATTTAAATAAAACACATTACTCAAGTTAATTTCACCTGTACCTTTTTAATTTTTAAAATGTGGCCAGTACACACCTGTAATTCCAGCGGTTTGGGAGGCCAAAGCAGGAAGCTAGCTTTAGTGCAGGAGTTGGAGACCAGCATGCGCAACATAGCGAGGCCTCATCTCTACAAAAACTTCTTTTTAAAATTAGATAGGCATTGCAGTGCACGTCTGAGTCCTAGCTACTTGGGAAGCTGAGGTGGGAGGTTGCAATGAGCTATGATCACACCACTGCACTCTAGCCTGGGCAACTGAGCCACACCCTGTCTCTAAAAAATAAAATGTGGCTACTAGAAAAGTTCACATTACATATCTAGCTCACATTTATGGCTTATGTTATATTTCTATTGGACCACAATGGTCTAGACATATCCTAGTTTGAAGATCAGTGCTCCAACAGCATTTGGTGTTTTCATACATATTTCTCTATGTTATTTATCAGAGCAGAAAACAGATAATGAGAATGGTTAACATGCCCAGGTAAACATAACCTACCCCATAGGTGTCAGAACTGGTAGTGGGATTCAGTAATATCCTTAAAGTCAGAGTTTGCCCTAATTGCATAACTGGTCTCTGGTCTTTCTTAGAGGGATTAAACAGTCATTGAATATGTTTAACATTTAACTTTCAGAATTTTTTTCTGTTTTCCAGATCTAAGAGGAATTTAGCTTTCTTTATTTTTCTCATTTTTTATTTGGATATCTCCTTCCACTGCTAGCAATCAAGGATTTCACTGCCATTACCAGCCTCCATGTTGTCTGGTAAGTGTTTTGCTTTGTTTTTGCTTTGGTTATCCATTCTCCAGGACTACCACTGTGTTTAAGCTGGCTTTCTCATCTGCTCTTTACTTTGAACTGCATAGCAGATGACAGCTAAGGTGTTTTGTTAGTTTGTTTAAACATCTATTTTGTGTCAAACACTGTAGAAGACTCTGTTTAAAATATTGCTAATTATTATCACCATAGCCCCCGCTTCACAGGTAATGTTTGTCTTTACCTTCACAGATGAGAATACTGAGGTTCCCAAAGTTTAACTGCCAAAGTTACATAGTAACAGGGGAAGTTGGACTAAAAGCCACGTCTCTGACTCTAGCCCTGGTGTGTCCATCATATCACTCCTCCCTATCTCTTAATATGGGATGAATATGCATCAACTGTGGGCCTACAAACAATGGTATTTTCATATATACGATTCATGTCCTTATGAAAATCTTAAGAGTTTCTTATTCTCTGTACCAGTTTGTCTATTTTTTTTCTATTGAAAATTGAGGTCTATGTTTCTTCTTATTGTTATGAATTATATACTCCAATGTTAGTACAATGGCTTACACTATAAATGAATTTTAGATGTGAGATGACATAAAGTCCTATAATCCTTTCTCAAGTCCAATGAAAAAAAGGAGACAGCAAAAGTGAATTGCTAGCACTGACAATGAAGCACTAACTAGGACTCAAATCAAATATCCCTCTTCCCTCCTAATGTTTTTCCTCTCTTGTCTTTACATTTAATCAATCCTTGTACAAAGGTTGGTCATAATACCTGCTACCATTTAAGCTTCATGATAATTCTTTTTAACTGAACATTCACAGCTTCCAAAACAAACATTTAAAATGTTGAATCTTCTAAGATTCTAAACATATTAAAGTCAAATTTGATAGATGCAATGCTCTTCATCTACTTAAAGTTTACATATTTAATATTTAGTCAAGATGCATCACTTTTCTCTGCCTAGAATAATTTATCAGTTGAAGCGGTTAGCTTTCCACAATGTGGAAAAAGTACAATATATCCAATATATACTGCCAGGCCTCATTCTTACTATAGGAGAAAAATGAGTAAGCATATGTGAGGAATATCTCTGAAATTCAGTGGAATATGTTATTTTGAAAATAAGATGCTTTTGCTCTGAGGTATGTACTACTAATTGTCATTCATGTAGCTAGGTGTCACTTTGAAGACTTGAAGGTGAAGACTTGAAGGATTATCCCTTCCACTCCTTAAATTTTAGTAGAAGCAGGGACTGTTGCTTTAACAAAAAAAGTTTTATTTTTTGATATTATAATTGTATATTACTATTGAATACACAGTGATGTTATATGTATACAGAGCTGAATGACTAAATCAAGCTAGTTAACATATCCATCAGCTTAAATACTTATATGATTTTAAATCTAACTGCAACTTTGTACCCTTTGACCAACATCTCCCTGTTCTCCCAGCCTCTGGCCTCAATAACCACCATTCTATTCCCAGCTTCCATGAATTTGATTGTGTTAGATTCCACATATAAGTGAGAACATATAGTTTTTACCTTTCCGTGCCTGGCTTATTTCACTTCTATAATATCCTCCAGGTTCATCCATGTTGTTGCAGATAGCCAAATTTCCTTCTTTTTTAAGGCTGAATAGTATTCCACTGTGTATATATGCTACATTTGCTTTACCCATTCATCAGCTGGTGAACACTTAGGTTGTTTCTGTGTCTTTGCTACTGTGACTAATGTTGCAGTGAACACAGGAGTGCAGACATCACTTTGACATACTGGTTTCAAGTCCTCAGGATATATATATACCACCGTTTTTAAGCATGTGTCTCTATGACTCTGTTTTGCTCAGGTACTTGCTGAGCAGTGACCCACTCTTTGTCTTTGCTTCTAGCACTAGCCTGAGGGCCAACTAATGAAGCAAGAAACTGAGAAAGGAGGAGATGGGGGCACTAATCTCAGTCTATGCAAACTATCTCGAGCAAACGACTTTACCTCTGGGCTTTGGTTTTCCAACAATAAAACAAAAATATGATTTGCTTTATCTACTCACAAAGTATATTGTGACAAGAAAAGGAAATAATAGAAATCCCATTTCAAGCCAGGATTGAGATGAGCTTCAGTGTGTAATTTTACCTGCCTTCTTGTTAGATTTGCCTTACCTCAATATTCTGTAGAGATCACAAGGCTCCACTCATGACCAGCCTGGCAAGGTCATATTGCCACAGGTAGGATTCCAATTTAGGAATTCAGTTTCAACCTACAATCTCACTGTTTATGACTCTGCCCAGACAATTAGGGTTGGGAATTATCATAACTAATGTCAATAGCATTTATTTACAGTCTCTGTGAGGATGCACAAATAATATATGTTTTCTGTTCTTTTCACAGTTATACCCATAGCACCTTGCACAGTGTCTGGTACAGAGTAGGCACTTGACAAAGAGTTTCTGAATACATAAATCAATCAATAAGAATTAGGAAAATTAAAGAACATATAAGGCATAGCGACTGCCTCCAAAGACTTGTAATTCAATCAAGTTGACATGGCCTTAAAGTTACAAGATAAGCAGCAATAGAGAAACAAGTCAGTCTACGTAAGGGCCCAATGAGCATCGTGGCAAAAATTATTGGAGAGGCTGACAGGTTCTCTCCTAGGTGGGGGTATTGGAGTGGGATGACAAATCCCCCTGATGCCACAAAGGGTAACACAGAACTTCTATTATGTTTCAGGACTATACTTTGTCATCAGGGGAAGATTTTTGATATTTTTCTTTGTCAATGAGTTCATCCCATGGCATAATAACCAGAATGGAGATTGTAAGAACCAGAATGAAACTTTTAGTTTGGTATTGTCAAGGAAAATAACTTTTTTGTCATTGTTAATATAGTTATTCATTTTATTTTTTCTCCAGTAAACATAAGTTAACAATGCTACAGTTATCCACAAAATGGCACATCTTTGTAAAGCATGCTTTTACAAAGCATGCTTTGTAAAATCTACCTCTTTCCATCCTTCCATCTCCCTCCTTCCTTTCCTTACCTTGTTTTCTCCTTTTCTTCATCTTTTCTTCTTACAGCATTCATTGGGCAATTACTAATCAACAAATACTTACTAGGCACTTGTGTTCCAGGTACGTGAAAGGCAAGGGGAATGCGGAGATACATGAAGGAATTACATTTGAGCAACATTTCTGCAGTATAAATGACAGAGCATGGTTGCCAATTGTTTTTGGAGAGTGAGAGAGATGAAGGAAGAGGATGACTCATGTTTCAGCTTGAGAAACTGGTTGTGTGATGATGACGTCAGTCAAGACAAGAAGCAAAATATAAGCAGATTTTGGGGAAGATGTTGAATGCAGGTATAGACACATTGAATTGATGTGGCTGAAGGACACCCAGGTCAAAGTGTTAAATAGGCAGTTGGAAATATGATTTTGACCATGAGGCTAAAGAGATGGATTCGGAAGACATTAGCATTTAGATGATGTTTGAAAACATGATAATAAATTCATCTAGAAAAACTAGGTAGAAATATAGAAAAGGACCAGAAACATAAACCTAAGGAACTCTCACACGTAAAGAATACATAAGGATAAAGTGATGGAGGAAATTATGAAGGAAGGTTTAGAAAAGTAGGAGAACTAGAAGTAACTGAGGGTGGTACTATTCTTGAGTGCCACATCAATAAAGCACCTTGAAGTTGGACAAGGTCAGAATGAATCTTAATTTCTACTTTCTCCTTTTCCAAGTCCAAAGCAGAACTAATGAGCTCCCATCTAAAGACTCAAAGCTTTCCCATTCTATGGGGTTAATTACATTCATGGGCATGGACTGTGCCACAGAAAACCAGCAGCATGGAGGTAAGGCATCCAGTTGACCTTAACTGCAGTGCCTCCTAAACTGGTTCCATTTCTATGAGCTGGGGTCTTGACTCCTCTCCTTGTTCAAGCTCCTGCAATGAAACCCTGTGTTCCTGGAGCCTGGAGTACCAACTCAAGGCTTCTGAGACAGGAGTCTTGCCCCTTGTACTCCAGGGTTATCTATTCCCCAGTGTTACAGTCCTGGGATGACTTACCTGTCCTCATGCACTTATCCTATATCTGACAATGATTGGAATTATTTTTGGCTTATTTAAGAATCCTAGGAGCATCTGCATGGTGTTTGGATAGCTCCTGAAAGCAAATTAACAATTTATAAACAGACCCTTGTATCACTATTGTATTCTTTTAGCTATCATTTCCTACAATTGCTATTTATTAATTCAACAATCCCTTTATTCAGTGCATGCATTTCCCAACTCTTGAAAGCCTACTATGTGCAAGGCATTGTTGTAAATGCTGAGGATACAACAGTGAACAAAACAGGCATGCACCTTTCCTCGTGGGCTTGTGATCTTATAAGAGAGGACAGATAAACAGTTCAAGTACATAGTGGGTCAGATGGAAAAACAAACACCTTATAAAGAATAAGAAGGCTGGGAAAGAGTGGGGGTTGTTATTTTACAATGGTGGTCAGGGAAGACATCACTGAAAAATGACTTTTAGCAGAGACCTAAGTGAGAGAGAGACTAAAAAAAAAATGATAAAAACATGGTTCAGTGAGCCCAGGTGCTACTTAGGAGACAAGTATTCCAGGTGTGGGAATTGCGAGGGCAAAGGCCCTAAGGCTGAATTGGCCCGGGCTGTTAGAGAAATAAGCATTCCACTGTAGGGAAGTTTTCAGAGGGGTTAGTGGTGGCAGGAGCAATTCTGAAGAACCTTTTGGTTATTAAAATGTTTTGACTTCTATTCTGAGAAAATGTAAGTATTTAGTCAGAGGAGCTGACATGACCTGTCTTCCATTTCAAAAGTATCATCCTGGCTGCTATGTTGAGAATAGACTGGAGAGAGGCAAGATCAGAAGCTGGGATACGAGTTAGTAGGTGAGAGCAACGATCCAGGAAGTAACAGTAGCCTGGCCCAGGCTGCTTGTGGTGAGAACAGGGTGAAGTGCTTGGATTCTGGATATATAGACACTCCTCGCTTTATTGTGCTCTGCTATATTGTGCTTCCCAGATAATGAGTTTTTCACAAATTGAAGGTTTGTGGCAAACCTGCATCAAGCAAGTCTATCAGCACAATTTTCCCAACAGCATGTGCTCACTTTGTGTCTCTGTGTTACATTTTGGTAATTCTTGCGTTATTTAAAGCTTTGTCATTATTACTATAACTATTTTGGGGATCTGTGATCTTAATATTTGATGATACTAGTGTAATTGTTTTGGGGCACCACAAACCACAACCATATAAGACAATAATTTAATCAATAAAGGCTTCAGGCCTCCCTATTCCCTGAGAAACAACAATATTGAAATTAGACCAATTAATAACACTCTAATAACCTCTAAGTATTCAAGTGAAAGGAAGAGGCACATGTCTCTCACTTTAAGTGAAAAGCTAGAAATAATTAGGCTTAGTGAGGAAGGTATGTGGAAAGCTGAAATAGGTTGAAAGCTAGGCCTCTTGCTCCAAGTAGTCAGCCAAGTTGTGATTGCAAAGGAAAAGTTCTTGAAGGAAATTTAAAGTGCTATTCCAGCAAACACATGAGTGATAAGGAAGTGAAACAGCTTTATTGCTGATACAGAAAAAGTGTGAATGGTCTGGATAGAGATGATTAAACCAGCCACAACATTCCCTTAAGCTGAAGCCTATTCCAGAGCAATGCCCTCTCTTCAATTCTATGAAAGCTGCAGAAGAAAAAAGTTGGAAGCTAGCAGAGGTGGGTTCGTGCTTAAGAAGCCATCTTCATAACACAGAAGTGCAAGGTAAAACAGAAAGTGCTTATGGAGAAGCTGCAGGAAGTTATCCAGAAATCTAGCTAAGGTAACTGATGAAGCTGGCTACACTAAATAATAAGTTTTCACTGTAGAAAAACAGCCTTCTGTTGGAAGAAGATATCATCTAGGACTTTCATAGCTGGAGATGTCAATGCCTAGCTTCAAGCTTCAAAAGATAGGCAGACTCTTTTCTTAAGGGCAAATGTAGCTTGTGACCTTAACTTGAAGCCAATGCTCATTAATCATTCTGAAAATCCTAGGGCCCTTAAGAATTATGCTAAGTCTGCTCTGCCTGTGCTTGGTAAACGGAACCACAAAACTTGGAAAGAGCATAGTTTACTGAACATTTTAAGTCCACTGTTGAGATCTACTGCTTAAAAGATTCCTTTCAAAATATTACTGCTCATTGACAATGAACCTGATCACCCAAGAGCTCTGATGTACAAGACGATAATTGTTGTTCTCATATGCCTGCTAACTCAAAACCATTCTGCAGTCCATGGATTCAAGAGTAATTATGAGTTTCAAGTACCATTATTATTATTTTTGACACAAAGTCTGGCTCTGGCTCTAAGACTGGAGTGCAGTGGCACTATCTCAGCTTCCTGCAACCTCCACCTCCTGGGTTCAGGCGATTCTCCTGCCTCAGTCTCCTGACCAGCTGAGATTACAGGCATGCACCACCACACCCAGCTAACTTTTGTATTTTTAGAAGTGAACGGTTTTTACCATGTCAGCAAGGCTGGTCTCGAACTCCTGACCTCAAGTGACCTGCCCGCCTTGGCCTCCCAAAGTGCTGCGACTGTTTTGAAATAAAGCTGCTATTAAGCCATTCTTTTAATAATGCAACAAACTCCTTTTTATAATTCTATTTTCATTTTAAAATTTAAAATCACTGAGTTGTCACCAGGATGACCTCAAGTATTATTTTAGAAAAAAATTTCATAAGGCTATAGCTACCATAGATAGTGATTTCTCTGATGGATAAGAGCAAAGTAAATTGAAACCCTTCTGGAAGGGATTCACCATTCTAACAGTCATTCAGAATATCTGTGACTCATGGGAGGTCAAAATATCAACATTAACTAGAGTTTGGAAGAAGCTGATTCCAACCCTCTTGGATGACTTTGAGGGGTTTGAGACTTCAGTGAATGAAGTGACTGCATATGTGGTAAAAATAGCAAGAGAACTAGAATTAGAAGTGGAGCCTGAGGATATGACTGAATTGCTGCAATATTACAATGAAACTTGAATAGCGAAGGAGTTGCTGCTCACGGATAAGCAAAGAAAGTGGTTTCTTGAGATGGAATCTACTCCTGGTGAAGATGCTATGAATACTGTTGAAATGACAAAAAAAAAAGGTTTAGAATATTACATAAATTTAGATGATAAAGCATTAGCAGGTTTTGAGAGGACTAATTTTGAAAGTAGTTCTGTGGACACAATGCTATCAAACAGCATTGCATGCTACAGACAAATCTTTTCGTGAAAGGGAGATTCAATCTATGTGACAAACTCCATTTTTGTCTTAAGAAATTGCCACAACCACCTCCTCCTTCAGCCACCACCATGCTGATCAGTCAGCAGCCATGAATGTCGAGACAAAACCCTCCACTGACAAAAAGATTATGACTCGCTGAAGGCTCAGATGATCATTAGCACTTTTTAGCAGTATTTTAAAATTAATGTGTATATATTTTTCAGAATAATGCTATTGTGCACTTATTTAAACATAATTACAAGTTACGTTTAGACTATAATATACTATAAACATAAATTTTACATGCACTGGGAAACCAAAAAATTGGTTTGCCTTGCTTTATTGGGATATTTGCTTTATTGTGGTAATTTGGAACCCACGGTATCTCTAGGTTATGCCAGTAATTTAAAGGTAGGACCAGCAACATGTTCTGATGGCTTGGATATGATGCAAGAAGGACAGAAGCGAAGAATGACTCCAGGGTTTTTGGCCTGAGCAACTAGAACAAAGGAGTGCCAAATGGGAACTAGAACAATGGAGCGCCACAGGGATCGGGACTAGTGAGGCAGAGTTTAATTTTGGATGTGTTTAATTTGCGGTGTCTATGAGACACTCAGTCAAACGGGCAAGTTGTTCACGCAATGTAAAAGCAGAAAAAGAAGGTAGTAGCTAAAGGAGGGAGAATATAAGGTCAAAAAGTTTTGGCTTTATTTTTCAAAGGTGAGGACTAGTAAAGCCTGTTTTTGTGCACGTGGAAGTGTTTCCTCAAGAGGAAAGAGGTCATGATGAAGGAGAGAGAGAGAAAACTGTTGGAGCCCATGTCTTGAGTAGGTTAGGGGTAGGATCTACTCCGCCAGTGGAGAGGCTGGCCTTAGACAGGAGTGCAGACAGATGGGCCATCCATTGTATCAGGAGGGAAGGCAAGGTGTGCAGGGACAGATGGAGACTGTGGAAGTTCTCCTGTGGTTGCTTCTCTTTTCTCAGTGAAATAAGCATGTAGCTCAGCAGCTGAGAGTGCTATATGCTAGTAGATGCATGTAGGAGAGATGTGACAAGAGGTTTTCAGACAGAGCAGAATGTTTGAAATGGTCTTCTAGGATAGTGGTTTTAAATTTCAGCTCATAATCTGATAGAAGGTGTTAAAACCAACTTTGGAATTTGAGATCAAACGTGATTTTAAAATTAAAATTATAAAAAGGAGTTTGTTGCATGTATATTGGGTTGTAGCAAAAATATTTTTAAAAACACTTGCCCAGGACAGTGGGAGTAAATGAATAAGGGACTGTCAAATACAAAGTCAAGGTCCTAGTTAATGATCATGAGTCAAAATATTTTCATGTAAAAAACAAACAAAAAAAATCATAAAATGGACTCATAAGATCTTGGCATGGAAACTGCTAAAGGACCATAGTCCCTCCCCACCACGTGCTGCTCCTTCTTCCTACCCCATTCCACTCCCCACTCTAGGAAATCTTTTCATTTGAATATTTTCAACAAGGGCAAGATCACCAGCTTACAAGATGTCAGAAAGTAACTTTCTGTTCTAAAAAAACGGGGCCCTCACAAAAGTAGTGAGTAGAGGCCCTGGCAGGATTTGGAATTTGGTGTACTTAATACGAAGTTTGACATTATTATGCAATAACAAACTTGATGGCTTTTCCCCACTTCAGAGAGCTCTAAATCCTCTAGAACAAAACTAGTATCAGAGTACTAATAAATCTTGTTTTTGTTCAAAACTCTAGCCCAGAAAGGCACCAGTTAGCTTTTAAACGTATGTGCTCTCCCCTCTTTACTAACTGAAGTGTTAATGGATGATAGAGCTAAGGTTTATGCCTGTATTTTCCCCCTATTTCAAGATTTGTTGTTGGATCTGCAAACGATTCCAATCAAATACATCTGTATTTGGAAAAAAATTCATCCATTTTTAAGATTTTGCATTCCTTAGTTGCAGAAGTAGTTTTTTTTCCTGCACAATACCTTTTAAAAAATGAACAAGATGTCAATATATACTGCGAAAATAACCATTTATATTTTAAATTCTGAGCTCCAGTTATTTTCTAGACATTGCAATTTAGAATAAAAGTACTTCTCCAGTTCTACATTTTGCCTGATTGTTAAAAATGATTTTGAGATTAATAAGTTGAACCAATTTTCTATTCACCTGACCAAATTCTGAACCACTTATGAGTTTTTAAAAACATACTTTTTCTTTACTGTAAAGGCAACATAAAACTTGGTTCATTGGACAGAATAGCAGAGATAAACATTACACATGAAATACAGTTCCCTGGGGCAATATTGCTCTCTTTCTACCATGTTTATTTTGATTTATATAAATTTAAGACACTGAACAGAAGTAGAATTCAAATACAGAATGAGGACTTATAAAAATGTACACTCTGCCTACATCAGTAAAAGTAATTTATAAAATTAAATATTTAATCTTAGTTCACTTGTAAACCAAAATCAAGTAAAGTCTGAATCCACCTTCCATTACTTTGGGGGTTAGTCTACATTCTAGGATTCATTTAATAGTTTCATTTCTCTAAGCATCAAGCAAAACGTTAAAATTACAAAACAGGATCATGAAGTTCATCTCATCATGTAGTATGGATCACTCTGTCATTCTTTATCTAGACCTTCAAATACTGTATGTAAAATGTTTCTATACAAAAGGAAACACACAGGATTAGTTCCTCCTCTAACGCTTCTAAAGAGCTCTACCATGGAAAGCTCTCTCCCTTCCATTTTGCAAGTCTCAACAAGTCTGCTGCTGAGTCAGAACCTCCTTTTTTTCCCTGATGTAAGAACTATTTCTCCCTTGAAAATTCATAAAGCTTAGGAATAAATTAGAGTCTCCCTGGGGGGAAGGGGCGGGGACGCCAGAATGAATCTGGTGGGGAGGAGTCCCATGCTGCGGCCCTGATGATGGCACATGAAACGCTTTTATGAAACGGAGCTGGCCCGGGGTTACCATGGGAGCTCGCCGTGGAACCCGTTCCACGCATCCGAGTGTGTAAATAACCACGCGGAGCGTGTTTGTTCCAGGGACTTTGTTCCTTCTTACTCAAGTGAAAATGCCTGGAATACAGCCGGGGATCCGAGGCTTCATGTTTACCCTACAGAAACACCCTCGGCGGCTATAGGATGTCAGTGACAGCACCCCTACCAGCGCCTAAAAACAGAAACAAGCTTAGAGGGAGCTTCCTAGGGCGACGAGGGGGGCCTAGATCCGGCATTCGGGGTCTAGAGGTGCCCGGCGAGGCGCTAGGCGCTCAGCGGACTTCAAGCCTCCAGAGCCCAGATGCGAGTTCACCACAGGACCCCCCAGGCTGGGCCGGGCTCTCGCATTGCGCTGGGGTCCTCGGGCACCTACTTCTACGCGGGCTCGCACGGCGCAGGCGCTGGTCGAGGTCCCGGGCCTCAGTTTCCCCCACGGGGCAGCCCCAGCCTGGGAAGCCCGAGTGGTGCGGCAGGGCTTCTCCTCACCTAGGGCAGAACCGAGGTGACAGGAAGGAGGAGGAACCGCGAGGGGCGGAGACGCTTGCGACCCGGGCAGGTTCTGCGCCGATCCCGCGCCAGGGAGGGGCCGTTGCCCAGGAACCGTCCCTCCCTCCCAGGCGCGTGCTTGCCCTCGTGCGCGCGCCCACCCAGTGCTCCCGACCTCTGTCAGCCAGCCGACCCCCACCCCAACGGGCCTTCCATTTCCCCGGGAGAGGAGAGGCCCGAGGAGACGCGCCGCTCGCTCCCGCCCTCCCGGGAGGGCGAGCGCGCCCCCGGCTGCGCCTGCATATTAATGAGGGGCGGGGAGGGGCGACGGGGGCGCGGTGGCCTCGCGCCCGCGCGTGCCGGGACGCACCGCGGGGGGCGGCGCGATTGTGAGGTGGCGCTGACGCACGTTCCGGGATTCTTAAGCGGCCAGGGCGGCGGCGGCGACGGCGACGGGAGCGGCAGCGGCGCCCGAGCCGGTCTCGGGAGGTGGCGGCGGCGGCGATCGCCGCGAGGGGTGGTGGGGCCGAAGTCGGTGCCCCCGGCTCAGTCACGGTGTCCCTCTGTCACTGACTCCCCCTCCTTCCACCACGGCCGCGCAGCCCCAGCGCCGGCGGCTCTTCCTAGGTGGGTCAGGGGACTAGGAGCGTCTCCTCCCGCTGCCGGCGGCCAGATAAATGAGGGATTTCGGGTTTGGGGTGCTGCAGACCGCCCCGCTTCGAAGCAGCAGCCCCGGGCCCCTGTTCAGCGGCGAGGCATACGGTCCCTACGCCTTGGGGTCCGCCAACCCGCTGCCCTCTGCCACGCCCTTCGGCCCGCTGTCGCCACCACCGTTGCCTGTCACCGGCTTCTTAGAGGCCGCCTCCCCCTTCTCCATCCCCCTCGGCGGCGGCGCGGGCAGCCCGGCCGCCGCCGCTTCCTCTTCCTCCCCGTTCCTGGCGCATCAGCAGACCATGCAGGATGAGCTGCTGCTGGGGCTGACACAGCAGCCGGCGCGGCCGCTTTCGGGGGCGGCGGCCACGGAGAAACTCCCCAACCACCACCCCGGCGGCGGCACGATCGCGGGTGTGACCCACCTCCTCCCCTCCCAGGACTTCAAACCGAGTCTGCACCACCCCTCCTCCTCCGCCTCCTCCTGCTGCTGCTGCCGCACCTCCTCCCCGCAGGACTTCAGTAAGCGGCAGCAGCAGCAGCTGAGCAGCCAGAAGAGGAAAGAGTTCAGCCCTCCCCACCTTCCCCACCCTCCGGACTCGAAGCCGCCGCCGCCGCCGCCGCTCCACTGCCCCGGTCGGTTCAGCCCGCCGCCGCCGCCGGCCGGCCCGCTCCTCCAGCCGGCGCAGCTCGGTCAGCGCCAGCAGCAACAGCCGCCGCAGCAGTTCAGCCTCCCGCAGCCGCAGCACCTCTCGCCGCAGGACTTCGCCCCGCGGCAGCGTCCGGCCGACCTGCCCCCGCTCCCGCAGCTCCCTCCCTCGCCGCCCGCAGCCCCGCGGCGCCGCCACGGAGGCGCGGGCAGCCCTCGCAAGACCCCAGCCCCGGGCGAGGGCAGCGCCGCCGAGTCCCCCAATGCGGGCTTGGCCTCCTCGACGCCGCCGGTGAACCCCGCGCCGGGCTCCATGGAGTCCCCCAACCACCCTCTGCTCAACAGTCCCAGTAACCTCCTGCCCGGCGGTGCGCTTGGCGCGGGCGCCTTCAGCAGCCTGCAGAGCCCGGACCTTCCACACCCGGGCGGCGGCGGCGGGGGCGGGGGCCCCCCAGGAGGCGGAGGGGGAGGCGGCTCCGCGTCGCCGCCGCCGCTGCCCGGCTTCGGCACCCCCTGGTCGGTGCAGACCGCGTCCCCGCCACCCCAGCCCCAGCAGCCGCCGCCGACCCAGCCGCAGCAGCAGCAGCCGCCACCCCAGCAGACGCCCCAGCCGCAGCCGCAGCCTCCCGGCTCGTCGGCCACCACCCCGGGCGGCGGCGGCGGCGGCGGCTCGCTCAGCGCCATGCCGCCGCCCAGCCCCGACTCAGAGAACGGCTTCTACCCCGGGCTGCCGTCGTCCATGAACCCGGCCTTCTTCCCGAGCTTCTCGCCCGTGTCGCCGCACGGCTGCACTGGGCTCAGCGTGCCGACGAGCGGCGGCGGCGGCGGCGGCGGCGGCTTCGGCGGCCCCTTCTCGGCTACCGCTGTGCCCCCTCCGCCGCCGCCCGCCATGAATTTACCTCAACAGCAGCCCCCGCCGCCCGCGGCGCCGCAGCAGCCTCAGAGCCGGAGGTCGCCCGTCAGCCCACAGCTCCAGCAGCAGCACCAGGCGGCGGCCGCCGCCTTCCTGCAGCAGAGGAACTCCTATAACCACCACCAGGTACGGCGGGCGGCGGCATGGCCGCGCCGCGGGACCGGGAGACCGCGGGCTGGGGACGGAGGCGGTGGCTGGGAGGCCGGGGACCTGACCTTAGCCCCGAGAGAAGCTGCGACGGGGGCCACTCGCCCAAGTGAGAGTAGGACTGAGAGGGCGGACAACCGTGACAGGACTCGGAACCGCAGCCCCCGGCGGGGTGGGAGGGCAGTAGCCACCGTGGGCTGCGGGGGCGTGGGAGACGAGTTCGCGCTGGGAGCCGCGGCTGGCCGGGCGCCCCTCGAATGTCCCGGCGCAGCGGTGGGGCCTGGGGCAGGGGTTGAATAGCGCCGTGGCCGCGGGCTGCCGGGCGCGGCGTCTCTCCCTGGCCCTCCTAGCTGGCGCATCCCGGGCTCCACCCGGTGCCCTGAGCCTGGAGGGCCGCCGCTCCGAGCCCCTGACTCGGGGAGGCGCGGCGAGGACCGGGGGCGGGCCAGGGCCCTTGGAAGAGCGGCCGTGGAAAGTGAACTTGGGCAGGAGAAAAATGATTGTTGGAGAAGGTGCGTGCGGGGGAGCACTTGACTCTGCCCCACCGTCCAATGAGGGAAGGCGGAAAGGCTTTTTTTCTTTGGAGTTTGTTTATTCTTAATTGGCCGGCGGGGATCTCGCCTTGAAGCCACAGCCCGCCCGGCGGTCCGTCGAGCCGCTCGCAAAGCTCCGCCCGGTCAACCTGCCGGCAGCGCGGCACCCTGGGCCACCGGCGATTCGGGAGGGAGCGGCCGACCGCGCTCCTAGCAGGACCTGGTTCCCGCGGGGTCGCCTCCTTGGCTCACAGGAGTGGGAAGGAGAAACTGTTAGTGACACCTCGGGTTCAAACCGAGATACCCCACGATTGTATTAGTTTCTGTGCTTTTCAATGTTGGGGTCATGTTTTGTGGGTTTTAAGATAAAACTGAACTTGGATCTGGGATTAATGTGTTTCCTTGTAGACTCTCGGTACATTTTTTTTGGTTTCCTTAACCTTCTGCAAGGGAATATTGAGCCGTGTGTATTTTAAGTAGGTAGTATTATGAAATAACACTGGGCAGAGGTTTTTATTTTCCGGATCTTTTCTGATTCAAGATCTTTTTTGTTATTCCCTCAATACAATTTTTGGGTGACCGCTGGATTGGTAAATTGACGTCGAAAGAGTGTCTTGTTGGTTTTGAATCTTGTTAGCATTTCTTGCAGTGTTCATTCTGTTTAAGTCCATTTTCTATTTTCGTGATTAAGGATTGACAGAGATGCAAAATATAACCTTAACCCCATAACTTTTTCAGTTGACCAAAGTTTTCAAGGATTCGTCTTTTTTAAAGTGAATATTATCTAAATTAACCCAAGTGAAAGTTAACAGTTTATCTGAGTTAACCAAAGTGATAGTGAACAGTTTTTGTTGAATCACTGATTTCTTTCTTAGAAAAGAGAATGTGGCCTGTAAGGATTGAAAATAGAGATTTTGAAATAATGTTCCACGTTTTCATGATTTTTATAACCCTCAGCAACTGTCTTTTGTGTCTCAGGGTCTTCCTTTTGTTAACTGGAAACTTGTCCACAGAAAATTTTCTGTAGGTAATTTTGTATTCTTAAAGTTGTGATACAGAGCGTTGGAAGAACATATACAATGATCCATATTTAACTGTAATCTGCTTTTGGACAAAAGATGGGTCTAGCCATGGAGTGTGAGAGGTCACATAGCTTTCATATAGTATTTTAGATCACTGGAAGATAACTTTGAGCATTAAATCATTTAATAAGGAAAGTAAGGCCCTCAAGAATGAAGTGGTTTGTCCATGGCTCCTTAATTATGCTTTGGAACTCTGTGGAGGAGGAAAGAATAATATATACTCATGATTATGTTAGCATTTGAAAGTTTTTAAAAATTGGTGCTGTAGATCAGGAGTTTCTCTTTTAATTGTCTTATAAAAAGCAGGTTCAATTTTAAGAGAACCATGTTTTTAGTAACTGTATGGTTCATACTACTTTGGCTACATCTTAACACCATAGTATTAAAGTATAAACGTATTGATAGTAGAATTACCAGGAATGAATACTTCTTTAAAAAAAAAAGAAAAAAACCCAAAACTACAATTATTAGCCTTTTGGTGGATTTACCATTCTTTGATGACTTGACTTTTCTTGCCACAGGTTTTAGATTAGGATATATTTTACTTTTGAAAATGAATCAACTTGATGGAGACTTGTATCAAGATCTCTAGTGGAATAATCAAAGCATATAGTTAATTGGCAGTATACCTCAGTGGATCCA
This sequence comes from Rhinopithecus roxellana, assembly GCF_007565055.1. NCBI lineage: Eukaryota > Metazoa > Chordata > Mammalia > Primates > Cercopithecidae > Rhinopithecus > Rhinopithecus roxellana. The sequence goes on along the minus strand of NC_044550.1, from coordinate 162,191,180 downwards.
CCTATGGGTAACATCAGATAATTGCTTCAAAGGTCTTGGATAATTAAGTGAAATAAAAACAAAAACACTTTAAGACAAACTATACTAAAACTGGAATAATATGCCTTAACAGTTAAATAAACAATGCAGAAAAATGACATAGTTTCTATACTACCCTTATTCCAAAAGGCGATTTTAATTTGTGCAATAGAGTAATTCCCACTTTTGTAGCAGTGCAACTTGTTTTGGAAACATGAAGTCAATGTATTTCACTTGCATGAGTAGGATATTTTAATTAACAAAGAGCATATTTTTAGTTGTGTGCCTAGCATAATATGGTTGCTTTAAGATCACCATGTATGTTATATCTTTAAGAATCTTCAGTTAATTTCAATTTTTTTCTTCATATTTATCATGTATACAGTTATTTCTGAAGGATAAAAAGGAACTGCATGGTTCTATTTTAGTAACTGTCATAAAATATCATATTTATAGTACACAAGAAGATGAAAACTTGACCAGCATCAAATATGATTTCACATAGGAAGATCTCAAGACTATTACTTTTATAACCTAGAAAAGATGTATTCGTTTGCCTTTATATATTTCATTCATATAAATTCTTAGGTCTGACATTTGAATTTGAATTGTAAACTCTTTAAATGCCGCAATTTAAATAGCTATGTTTTCCCCAGCCTCTTCTGAAACAATCTCCCTGGAGCAACCATCAGAGCAGTGGCTGGGGCACTGGAAGTATGTCCTGGGGAGCAATGCATGGCAGAGATCATCGTAGAACCGGAAACATGGGAATCCCAGGAACTATGAATCAGATATCTCCATTGAAGAAACCGTTTTCTGGTAATGTCATAGCACCACCAAAATTTACTCGCTCAACTCCATCACTGACTCCAAAATCTTGGATTGAAGATAATGTGTTCAGAACAGACAACAATAGTAATACACTCTTACCCTTACAGGTAAGAATGGTATGTAAATGACCTTATCTCTAATGTTAATCTTTCAAAATAGGGAATTGGGTGGTGGTGGTAGTGGTATGGTAAAATTAACATTTTTCCAAATAAAGTTTTAATTTTTAAGCCTATAATTTAATTAACAAAGGTTAAAATATCTATACAGAGAAAATTGAGAATGTAAAAAAATTCTCTAAACACGCAATGGAAAATAAGCTTAGTAAAACAGAGAAAAACCCATTGTATTGATTAAATACATACTGAAGCTTTCAATTGGCAACTCTTTAAGAATGTTTTCATTTATAAACTCTAATGGGCCACCAAAATTTGTTTCTCCTATAATATAGCTAAGCTAAAATGTTCTGTAATTTTAACTATTCTTAGATTTGACTACGATCGGCTGTATATATATTAGAATATACTTACTACAGCTGTGATTGGCAAAATAATATTAGGGCTTTTTTGCATCTAATTTAAATTTATCTTCACTAATTCACCAATTACGTTTTCTAAATGTGGCCTAATATGTTGATTAGACTTTTTTTTTTCCCCCAGGCTTTTTATTATTTTGTTGAAGTTCCTTTATGGCTATTGCAAGTGAGGTTTTTGTTTTGTTTTGTTTTTTCTTAAACCTTTAAAGGATGGAATGAGGATTTAAGATAGAGCTTTATTTTTGGTTTTCTTTCTTTCTTTCGTTGGGTGGGTATGGGGAAGACAACTGCTGATTTCTGATGAAAACTTCTATGCTATTGAAGGTGAGATCTAGTTTGCAGTTGCCAGCTTGGGGCTCAGATTCACTCCAAGATAGTTGGTGCACTGCAGCCGGAACATCCAGAATAGACCAGGTAGGCTGCACAGTGTATACTTTTTAGGATTTCGGTTAGGAGTTTAGTATTTATGTTATGAGTAGGATTTATTATTTATTTTCTTATTATACCTATTGAAACATATGTTAGAGGACACTGAAGCAATTTATTTTTTAAGGATCACCTGCTTTGAACTATTTAATGTAAGAATTTTTTTATTTTCAAATTTAAGAGTAATTAATCCTTTTATATTTCTAAAACATAATAAATATTTTTGGAAAAAGGGATTATATACACAAGAGCACCTGACTTTAAACATCAGTCAAACTAAACAGATTGTATCTCTTTTCAGAATTATATGCAATTAGGTACAAAATCATATGTTTACTTAACATGCAGCTTTGTATTTAATGTTTCATAGAACTTTTCAGTAAATTTTTGTCATGAGGTATATTTGTTTTGAGATATATTTCTAAAAAAGACTTCTCTTGGTTCCGTTTTTTCACCTTTATTAAACAATTTATAGCCTAGTATTCTAAATTTTGTTACTGCTTTTATACCCTGACTTATTCCAAATAATCAGTTTTCTATGGAGAAACCTTTAGTGAAAAAGCTGGGAGTTAGCCTTAATCAAATTACATTCACACCTTTTTACAAAATACTATCTTTCTTCCTGCAAACTGAATTTGAATGTATACTAGGTGTACCGGGTGGTGAGGATTATTACAGGATATAGAAAACTTAGTCCTTATATATGCAGGTTCTTTCTTAGAGAGTTCAAGTTTGAATGAGCATAGACTTAACGTCATGTGTGTTTTATGAATGGAGCTGTGTTATTCTAAGTCTCTTCCTTGCTTAATTTATTAACATGATACGATTTTACAAGTAAGGACATAAACAGATTAATAATACATTTATAAGTAACTTTCTAATCTAGAAAGTTAGCACCAGTTTTGATAATCAACCACTAACAATTGTTTTAGCCAAGTCCTGCCTGTTTTCCAAAGTAGTCCTGCCAGGGTCTTCCCTTAGAAGTGGTAGTTACTTCATGTAATTTGCAGGGTATTGTCTTGTTAATATAAGTTAGCTATTTACATCTACTCTCTACTCTGGTCCAGTTAAACCTTATTAGTGGTATTTTTATGGTAGCATTTTTGTATTTAAATTCAACACGTGAATGCCTAGGAGATGGTATGTTTAGGAGAAGAAAAGTAATGTAATTATTTTGAAGGTGGCAAGAGAAATGTTTTCAGATAGAAGAGGACATAATTACTCTTGGTGCGGGAAGAAGCAATAGGATGGATACATATATAGGAAAAATAAGTATCCATGGAAAAGAATACAAAATAGCTGGCATTACAGGGTCCATGAGGCAGGGACAGATGTTGAGAAATCAGCTTATTGAGTTGATTTCAGTTGGTGGAATGCTAGAAAGGAGACAGGGGTGATAATGAAAGGGAAGCTTTCAAATCAGCCTCTGGGGCTGCCCTCCCACTTAGACTTCAATCAAAGCTACTCTGCTTTTACCTGTTTTATAACCTAAGATTTTAGGGAGATTTATTTTAGGAAAAATGATTTTGGTGCTTAAAGATAAATTTATCTGGTAAACTGCCGAGATATTGGCATTCCCTTTAGATACTTGAGCCAGAGGTGTGATGTGATGAAGGTAGAAGACAGCGGTGGGGGAAAAAAAGAGATAATGGAAAGTGAATGGAACTGGAAGGAAAGAAGACCTGTAATTTGGATCTTCTTCCTGTTCCTCATAATCTTTATGACATTGAATGACATAGTTTATGGGCTTTAATCTCTCTGGGTCACAGTTTCCTTATCTGTAAAAGGGGGACCTTGAACTAGGTCATTTAAGGCCTTTCCAGCCAGCTTTTACACTTTCTCTGATCTGTTTTGGCCATTTCTTTTCCTCCCTGCTGCCCCACCCCCTTGCCTCTATTTTTAGAATACAAGCCTCTTGGTTTCTTTGAGCAAAGGGTCTAAGGCATTAGTCTAAAGAAGTGAAGTGAAGGTAGTATGTGATATGTGACCTTTCAACTGGACTTGAAAGAAATGTCATTGTCTCCTCTAAGTACCCTAAAAGTGCTTATACATAATTCGTTAGGTGTTTCCATCTTTCCATAAAAGGTTGAGGTATTTGAAGTTGAGCCTCTTAAAAATACAGCAGCAGCTACAAAATGAAATTGATATCTTAAAATGTTGGGTAGTTTCTCATTCTTTGGCAAAATTAGAATTATAGAAGATACTTAGTCACTTAAATGTCTGAGGAGATTATTTGCATTTCTGACCTTTTGTCATCACATACGATGTAATTTGAGTATATTTTTGTTAACAAGTACATTATTTTAAAACATTTTACTTTTTATTTCCTTTAGGCTCAAACTCATTAGGGCCTAGAATATAATACAAAATTCTAGAACTGAAGTCTTAATTCTTGTATTTGGATACTGCAGGCTTACCTATATCAAGAGGTGAACACATAATTGAATTCAATAAATAAGAAAGAATCTAGTTTTGTAGGTTGATTTTTATTTCTGCTAATATGTAAAATTTTGTGGGTTGGAATTTTATTTTAAATAAGAATTTTTTAAAATAGAAAACCCTCACATTTAAAACGTTTTAAAAGCAAATATAAATTATAAACATTTCTGACTTTAAAATTAGTATTATATATCTCTATGAATTTCTTTTTCTTTTTTTTTTTTTTTTTGAGTCAGTTTCACTCTGTCACTCAGGCTGAAGTGCAGTGGCATGATCTCGGCTCACTGTGCTCCCAGGTTCAAGCGATTCTCGTGCCTCAGCCTCCCCAGTAGCTGTGATTACAGGCAGGCACCTCCATGCCTGTCTAATTTTTATATTATTGGTAGAGACAGGGTTTCACCATGTTGGCCAGGCTGGTCTCAGACTCCTGACCTCACGTAATCTGCCCGCCTCGGCCTCCAAAGTGTTGGGATTTCAGGCTTGAGCCACCGCGCCCAGCCAGTATATATGCATGAATATCCTCAGGGCTATTAATTACTTTACTTTAAAATGTCATTAGCTGGTTACCGTTGCAAGAATCATACTCAAAAATTTGAATTCTAAATTATATTACAATGGAACTTGCAGCCAGATCCAGTAACGTGCACTACTTGGAAGGCTGAGGCAGGAGGATTGATTGCCTGAGCCCTGGAGTTGAGTCCAGCCTGGGCAACATAACAAGACACCACCCCCTCTTCCCAGAAAAATAGGAGTTTTCAGTTTAATGTTAAAGTTATGCTATATTTATTCATATGTTTTAAATCAGAGAGTAAATATCCTTTAACTGAGGCTATTATTACTTACAAGTTTACGTATGACATGTCAGCTCACTGTAAACAAAGTAATGTCTTGCAACAGTATGTGCAAGTGTATGAAGCGTATACATGCATGTCACCCTGCCTTCCCCCTGGGGAATTGGCAATATATCAACTCCAAATTTTTGGTCTTCCACACATTCTACTTGCAGTGCTTGAGCATGTCACCTAAGAAACTACCTTGAACTAATTGAAGATACTTTCCACTAATCTTTAATAGGCTGTTATGATAATGTGGTAAATCATAATTTGGAGATCTGTCTCAGAAAAAAATATTATTTGAGTCTTTACTCACACACACACACACACACAAAACAGTATGTAGTTGCATACCAAGCCCAATTTGTTTATCTAATAAAGCATTTCTTAAATAATGGTTTGTAAACCAGATGAACTTCAGGGACATTCATAGTCATCAAACTGTTACATGCCCACCGAAAATGAAAAAGAATGGACTCTTGTATTACAGCTTAAGTAATGGATGCCTTCTTTTTGTTTCCTATTCTGTGTTCAGTGCTTTAATTGTTCTTGAAATGTTTTCCACTTGTCTTTCTATTTTAATTCTTGTGAGTACTAGAATAGCTTTGGCCTTTTAAAACATTTGATTGTTTTTTTTTTTTTTCCTGAGAATGACGAACACACTTTGTTGAGGTTCAAAATTAATAAAGAAAATTGAAGAAATGTATCTTCATTCATTCTGTATGTTAGTGTTTTAATTACCCTCAGGATATATGGATAAAAAATACCATTCTTTGTCTTGGAGAAGGTAACAGTCTAGTTGGATGAATAAGGGTTATCTATGGGACAACTAGAGAATGAGAAGAGAGCTTATGAGATTGAGTACTACGTTATGCAGTAGAGTAGCACGGCATCTGCTACTAATTGAGTATGGTGAGATAACATTGTGTAACAGGAATGTATGGTCAATATCTACTTAAAATTAAGGACAATATTAGCACTACCTTGCTTTATTTTAAAGTAAAAATTAGAGAAGTAAACAAACATAAGTACAATAAAAGCTGATCTTTCTAATTAAGCAGAATAATACATTTTCAAGCATCTGCTAAATCATTAAATATAAGAATGTAGGGTTTTTCTATAATCTTATTTTTCTTTGGAAGAGTACCTCATTTTCAAGAGGAAAAGTTTCTAATTGACCACTTATTTTAAAATAAAACAGGGTTTTTAATATATCCCAGCAAAAAAAGTAATATCTCTTCAAATTGTAATTAAGTTTGAATTCCTTTTGTCATACTGCTTCTAATATTGTGCATTGACCTCCTTAGTTATTTTTCAGTGTTTATAATCTTTGCTTAGGTCATCTTTTTTCAAGATAAGGATCACTTTATTCTTTTGTGTGTTTTTCAGCCTTTCTGAGCTTTTATTGACACTCCCGTAAGTGTTTGTGGCAAATGTCTGGGTTTAAGAAAAACCATGAAATAAGTATTATAATAAAAGAGGTTATACCTTTTCCAACAATGTTTTCTAATCATTTTATTCTATTAATTATTATGAGATTCTGTAATCTCAGTTTCTGAAAGGCCATTTAGTTGATTCTTTGCCAGATAGTTTTTATATTTTAGAATTGATGGCGTGCACACTTTTCCTCATAGATTCTTATTTTTGTGAACATCTTGGTGTTTTCAAATAGCCTTGTAATAAATGTAAATTACATTGCTATGATTTTCCATATTTATTAATGATAATTAGTATTGTTGTGTTCATGGTCACTTGAAAATTGCCTTGGTTCTTCTGTTTAGTTTTTAAACTGATGGCAGTTTGCATGAACACAACTTTTCCTAATGTCTTTATTTCAGAAGAGTGCATGAGTGTTTGTTTTATAACCAGATTTGTTTCTGTTTTTCCAGAAGTCATATTTTAATTCCCACAATTTATTTAATGGAATTATCTATATCTTTTGCATGTAAGCCTATAGGTTTCATTAAATTCAAAAAGCAATTTTGAGATGTCATGTGCTCTTTGGTTGCTCACGGCTGTTTTATGTTTGTTGCTTTAAAAATCACATGGGATGCAGCTGATGCTTTACAAAGTATAACCAAGCTAATCTTTTAAAAATAGCTTTGCTGTTTTCTTTCCTAGAGTAGGAGTGTAGGATCAAATACTTAACAGAAAAAGGAAAATAAGAGACCTTATAAGTAGGCGTCTCACTGATTGAGTTAGATATAGACACTCAAGCTGAAGTTATTAATAGATGCAGCCTTTTGGAGTAACACCTCTCAAAATTAATTATATAGTGGTCACTGATATTTATAGTTAGTTTAAGGATGTTTCTCTTTCATACTTTAAATATTGTCCATGACCCAGGCAATAATTTTACCATGCTCTAGAGCAAGATCACACCTCTTACAATGAAGGTAGAGTGTACTTTCCCCTACACCTCCAGAAAAAGGAAGTTACTTGGGAAATATTGTTTGGGTGATTTATTAGTTACCATTAATTAAGGTCATCAGTTGACTGGGCATAGGTTGATTCTGTTCAAAGTCATCAACCTAAAAAGATAACTATTAACTGTAATATATTTCCTTTGTGAGGATTTAGGGTAAGGAGGATAATAAAGTGTTTTAAAGTATTTACAATATATTCTTAGAACCGTCATGATATGGCACACCTGCAGAGGGATTTTTTGCTTAATTATATGAACATTAACTTTTGTCATTACAGCTTATATTTTATAATTCTATTTTAAATACATCTGGGAACTTTCAGTATAATAGTACTTAATCTTCCATTGGGTTGTTGGAAATTCAGGTTCATAGCAAGCCACATTAATCTGATGCTTGTGTCAGTTTAGTCAATTAACATTTGACTACCTATTCCATTGAGGATTCTGAAAAAGTTTTATAGTCCTTTGCAATTACTGTTTAAGAAGTACAGTCTTTTCCTCACAGAACTCGACTTTTTTTTACATTTTTTACTGAGTTTTTATGGTGAAGATAAAGGAGTATTCATTCAACAGACATACGAGAACTAACTATATTCTGTAATTAGTCCCTATTCTTAATCAACTTAGAAGTTTAGTGGAAAAGACAGGAAAATCAACAAATTGGTTATGAACACAGTATTGTGGAGTACAGGGAAGATGGACATATTTGGATAGATTCCTAAAATTAATATGTCATTTTTGCCCATATGGGCCATCCTATTCTCTGTTTCCGTTTTATTAATATTTCATTAATTTTGGAGTATTTTGTGTCTTTTTCTTTTCTGTAATTTTTAAAGAGACTATAGGCATAATCTTGTCTGACATGATTATTTTCTAGGAGTTAGAACCAGAGCCTAGAGAGATTTAGTGACTTCAGACGAAGAAACTAATTGCTTCTTATGAAGTGTGATATCCAGGCCCGCAGAATCAGTATCACCTGGGAACTTGTTAGAAATACATATTCTCAGGTTCCACTCCAGACCTACTGAATTTGATGTGTTTCAGCAGTCTGTGTGTTTAACCAGCCTTCCATATGATTCCGAAACATGCTCAAGTTTAGGAACAACTGTTACAGCTCATTGATTCTTTGTGCCTCCATCACTAATCAAAGTCACTGTTCTAGAGAGCAGCTGTTATTGATGCATGTGTTTTACCTCAAGGGCCTTTCAGTACAAATCGGTAAATAGTACTGATAGAGTTAATTTGTGATAAAAGCTGGAATAAGAGCCTCCAGTTTAGCATTCCTTCAGTCATTCCGTGTTACTTTTTACCTTTTTAAAATCCCTGACAGCAACTTATTTAGTCTACAGTGCTGATTCTGAACCCCTAGATTTAAAAAGGCTACAACCTTAATTTAAGCATCAAAGTAAAGTAAATAAATGGACATATTCTTAGAAAAGCTACTTAGGTTTTTCTTTAGCTTTCTAAAGAACTGATTCTGAATCTTCTCTGGATTGTGGACTCCCGTGGAAAACTGATGAAAGTTATAAACCTTTTCTTCAGGAAAAAAAATTTATGTATACACTAGTCACCACTTATCCTTGAGGGATACATTCCAAGACAATCAGTGGATGCCTGAAACTTCAAATAGTGCCTTCATATACTGTTTCTTCCCAGTGAAAACGTATGTATGACAAAGTTTAATTCATAAATTAGGCACAGTAAGTGACTAACAACAATAATTAATAATAAAGTAGGACAATTATAGCAATGTAATGTAATAAAAGTTATGTAAAAGTGGCATTTCTCTCTCTCTCAGAATATCTTATTGTATTGTCCTACAGATAACTGAAATCGTGGAAGGCAAAATGCAGAAAGGGGGGGACTACTGTACACCCATGAACAGTCTATTATATGTAATCTCAGAGACTTCTGGTCTCTATTGAAGCTCATGGACCCAGGTTCTTAAGTGCCTTATTTTGATTTCTATGGGGACTTTTATTTCCACTTAATTTTCAGATTCTTCCTTTCCATTTTCTGTGACAATCATTTTTTAGAGTTTAGAATGGACTATCCTGCCTCCCCAACATATACATAAGCTTGCACATGCGTGTACACACATACTTAACTGGGTGGGTGAGTATTTTGGGAAGACTCCTAGATGATGACATGAGCCAGAAAGCTTCTGTAGTGGTTCCCCACATACCTTTTTTCAGATGCATTGAGTATGTATTGAACAGAATACAGTGGAAATTCATGGACATTAAAGAGTCGTATTCTTTCAAGTAAGCAAGTGAAGGGATTGAACATTCAGCAAACAAGGTTCTGATAGCACAAGACTTTGGATTCTTGGTGAAGTAGCAGACTTAATGAGATTACTGCTTTTACTCTTCTCTCCTCCATGTGCCTATTTTGCAGGGGAGTTGGGGGAGGCAGGCTTAAAAATGCAGACACAAAATAAGGAAGCACTTTAGAGATAAGATATGAATCTGAATATTCTAGGCATTAGTCCTTGTTCTGTTGTTAGTATCTTATGCTTTTGATTTTTGCCATATAAGATGTTTATGCACTTACTATGAAATTCAGACTACTATGTCAAATAACAAAGTGTTTGATAGATGTTTAAAGTATGGTGCAATTATGGAACTAAAATATTTCCTCCCAAATATTTATTTTCCACGTGCCAGTATCTGTCTTCCTAAATACTTGAGAAAAGTTTAGAAATTAACCAAAAAATACTTTCTGTGTATATAAGATTTCAGGAAACTTTATAGAGAAAGGTAACCATAGAAATTATTTTACTGTTTTGCATTAGTATTGCCAATAAAATTAGATTGCTTTTGATAAAAGATTTAAGAGATAAGTGTCCTGAAAATAATGTCCTCCAATACAAGGAACATTGTGGCTCATGAGATCTGTAGTTACTGGTGTTTTTGTGGGATACAGATTAATTAGTAATATATTAATCAGATGTCCTCTTTTATGTAAGAGAATTTAGATAGTATTTTTATAATCACGTTTTGAAAATGCATAGATTATAATGCCTTTTTTCCTCTTCTCTTCCAGGATCGAAGTAGAATGTATGACAGTTTGAATATGCACTCTTTGGAAAATTCCCTTATTGATATTATGAGAGCAGAGCATGATCCTCTTAAGGGTAGGTGACTTTTTAAAAATATATGTTTATGTTATACACAAATTTGCTTATCTAACTAGTTTTTATATGAAAGTGAACCCTAAGTAGCACCTATATCCACTATAAAATTCTATTATACATTTATTAATGAGAATCTTTGTTTTTATGAAATGCCATACTTTTTCCTTTGTTACTTAATGTGAACTCACCTACCTTGACTTACAATTTAAGGAAAATTTACTATTTAGAGACATGCTTCAGTTCACCAGAGAATGAAGAATGGATCTAAAAGTATACACTAGTCACTTTTCTAGAATTCTTTCAAGTACAAAAATACTAAAAATATTTCTTGGAATACTTGTATTCACAATTTGCAGTGATTCCAGCCTAGAATTTTCCCTAGTTAACCTCCTTTCTCTATTTTTCTTCTACTGTCATAGGGTTTTGAAAGGGGGGGAATATTTTATAGTGGCTTCTCCATGGTGAAAAATAGCTCTTCATAGAAATTGACACAAATTAGGGAAAAGAACCGGCCCACTTATCCTATAGTAGCACTCTTCACTAATTGTTTATAGTATTTGAAGAAGTTTCATTAGCATACTTGTTTTTGTCTGTACACGTTCTGTATATAAAATGAAAATTATTACATATTATTATATATTTTTATATAGTATATGTCATTGTCATTTATGTCAATGGTGAAAATCTACCAAATTGTCAGTTTGAGTCATGACAGATATCTATTGCTACATAATAAATTATCTCAAAACTTAGCAGCTTAAAATAGCAATAAATATTTATTACTTTACACGGTTTCTGTGAGTCAGAATTTCAGGAGCAGCTTAACTGTTTTATTCTGGCTCAAAATCTCTCATTGAATCAAAATCATGGATTACTTTGTAAACTTTCTCCATTTTTAATTCTATAAAGCCAAGTTAGAATTCTCTTTCAAGATTTGGCCTAAAAACTCTATAAACTTCCATATTGGCAGGGAGGTGGTGATGTGGGGCTAAGTTGATAATACTAACCACATATCTAACTATTTTGTTCTCTTTATGGATTTTGCTTGTAAAAAGAATTCGTTGTCTTTTCAATTCCTTAATTTTAAGGAGCTTGAGAAGCTGAGGGGATATTAGTGATTGTTGATTATGTGTGCTAATAGTAATTCCTCATACAAACTTACAGTAAAGTTATATGTCAGGTGTTTGGGTTTCGTTTTTTTTTTTTTTTTTTTTTCCTAACCAAAATTCAGCTTAGATTTTTTAGTATCTTTGTATAGGGTCTTGGTCTTTTTCACTGTTATGCTGGCAGTTTCAGTGGTTTGTCTTAGATCCACCGTTTAGAATAGAAGCCAGCAGTTTATGATTAAGAAGTTTCCTGTTTATCTCCTTGGCTTCTCAAGAAAGAAAACTCTTAGAAATTCTAATACAAGCAGTGGATAATAAAAGTTTTTCGTTGTTTCTCCCAGTCTTTTTATTTTTTTCAAAAGGCTTTTTAAACATATTAGATAAAATGTTCACTGTGGCACTGTTAATTATCTCAGTTTTTCTTTTTACTAGCCTGGATTATAGTAAAAGTGAAGGGAAACCTAAAAAGAGGACATTGGAAAGGAAATGGAAGCATTGTGAGGTTAAGGGGAATTATATATACATATACACATACACACTCATGTATATAGATATATATGTTTTTTTAATCTCAAGTGAATTCAAAATTTTTAAGTTAGAAAAATTATCTTTGGCTGTGAGATGTGAGAACGGGAAAAACATGCTCACTAACCACCTTTAGGAATCATCATGGTGACAGGTCTCTTCATATTTACACAAAATGTGGAATATTTTGTCTTCCACATGTTTTATGGCAGGGAATTTTTAAAAAGAGAAAAAAAGAAAAAATTGAGAAAGTTTCTCTGCATAAAATAAAAAAAAAAAAGACTGATATTTGTACAAAGCTCCATCATATCCCTATTTAAAATTATCTTGGTACTAGGTGCTGCCACTTTAAGTCTTTTTTTTTTTTTTCCTTTCTTTCCTTATTTATACAAATTCCACTGCCTCCTGGGATATTATGTTGTGTATTTTCTTTCTCCCCATACTCTGATTATTGCACTTTTTTGGGGGGGCTGGACCTCAGTAGAATCTTCTAAATCAAGGTGCTAGCAAATGGAATAAACCATCCAGGGTTTAACACCTGAATTTGTTTTCCTTCTTTCCATTACTGTTCTTGAGGGCCGTATTTCACCCTCTGTCTCATCTCTTCTCTCTTACCTTTTCATCCCTTTTAGGAAATCCTGTCCTCTGTTTAATTAAACAAAATTATTTTCCCCTAGAAAACAAAATGAATATTATTTTATCCTTTCTAAATGCTGTGTTACAAACCAGCCATTTGTTTTGTTTTTGTTATGGGATCTGATGAAAAAGGAGAAGAGAGCTGGAGGATAAATTTTTAAAATGAATTGTTTCTCTTTATATTAATGGTGAAAATATCTAGGAAAATGAACTTGAGTGAGGAGAGATATTAGTTATCTCTGTATAATTATCCCAAATTTAGCAGATCAAAACAACAGTAAACATCATCTCACACAATTTCTGTGGGTTTGAATTTGGGAGCAGTTCGGCTGGTTACTTCTGGCTGAGGATATCTCCTGAAGTAGCAGTCAGCATACTGGCTGAGGCTGCAGTCATCTGAACGCTTGACTGGAACTGGAGGATCTTTTTCTAAGATGGTACACTCACATGGCTGGCTGTTGGCAGAAGAACTCCATTTGTTGCCTCATGGACCTCTCAACAGGGCTGTAAAATTTTTCTTATAACGTGGTTGCTTATATCCCCCAAAGTGAGTGATAAAAGCTCAAAACGAATGCCCCCATGTCTTCTATGTCCTAGCCTTAGAAGTCTCATACCATCATTTCCACAACGTTCTGTTAACTACGTAGATCAGCTCTGCTCAATTTAGGCCGGGTCTGCTATTCAAGAGATGTGAATACTAGAGGCTGGATACCACAGAGCTAAAAGGCAGAGTGGTAAATTTGTATTCAATTCTACCCTCAGTTAAAGGAAAAGAAAAATTAGTCAAGGTGAGACTGTCAATTGGAAGAAAGGAGTCAAGCAGATCTCTAGAATGCTAAGTGGCAGGTTCCTGACCTAACTGAGAACTGGGTGATTGTGCTAACAGAAGCACCCTCCCTCTTATCCCTGTTTATGCCCAAAACACTTCACTGCAGCTTATTTGCATTTTCCTACTCTCCAGTGTTTTTTCAGGACAGTAGGGAACCTCCATTGTTTAATGTTGATATTTTCATGGTCTGGCATAGCAGGTGGGAAGGGTCTAGTCTTGTTGGAGTTGTCCAGATATGAAATGATGGCAACCCAAGATGGAACGCTGAATGCGCCTTACTCCTTTAAGTGTGTCTGCTTTTGCACAAGTTTCCTAGACACTGATTGCACGTTTTCTGAGACAGACATAGTGTCTGCCCTCATTGTGTAAATATGAAGAGACCTGTCACCATGATGATTCCTAGAGGTGGTTAGTGAGCATGTTTTTCCCCTTCTCACAGCCAAAGATAATTTTTCTAACTTAAAAATTTTGAATTCACTTGAGATTGAAAAACATATATATCTATATATACGCATGTGTTTATGTGTGTGTAAACATATATATATAATTATATATTTTTTATATTTAAAATATAATTTTATATATATATATAAAAAATTCCCCTTAGCCTACTGGGGAAAGAGAGATACCTTATACAAATACAATATACATATATCTACTACGTGTTAGAAATTCTGTGGAGGAGGCCGGGCGCGGTGGCTCAAGCCTGTAATCCCAGCACTTTGGGAAGCCGAGATGGGCGGATCACGAGGTCAGGAGATCAAGACCATCCTGGCGAACATGGTGAAACCCCGTCTTTACTAAAAAAAATACAAAAAACTAGCCGGGCGAGGTGGTGGGCGCCTGTAGTCCCAGCTACTCGGGAGGCTGAGGCAGGAGAATGGCATAAACCCGGGAGGCGGAGCTTGCAGTGAGCTTAGATCCGGCCACTGCACTCCAGCCCGGGCGACAGAGCGAGACTCCGTCTCAAAAAAAAAAAAAAAAAAAGAAAAAAAGAAATTCTGTGGAGGAAGATTATGAGGTGTTTAGAGAGATTATAAATGAAAGTACCCAATTTAGATGTGGAGTAAAGGAAGCTGAGACCTGAAGCATGAGCAGCACAATGATGAAAAAATATTGGGAGAAAGTATCAATTAGACACAGGAACCAGCATGTGCAAAAGCATAAAAGAGATTGTCACATTTGAGGAACTGAAAGGAGGCTAGTCCTGGCATAGCTTGTTTAGGGCTGCCTGATGCCGACTGGGTGTAACAGGGCACAGTTAACACTGTCGAGAGTGTGCTATATTTTGCTATGGATCATGAACAGTGACACACTGTTAAATGCTTTCTTTAGTAAGAATGGCACTGACCCGTCTGCTTTATTTATTGTGTGGTAGTTTCTCTCCATTAACATCCTATTTTCTGATTACTGTCTTGATTCTTGGCAAATAACTTTTCAAAGGAAGAACAATCATGGATTCTTTAAATGGTTAAAGTAAATCATGCTTTGCCAAGTACTGTTTTGTAGTTTTTCAGTTTTAGATTTGCATACCTATTTTAAGTAGTTTGTGATTTTTTAATATATGTGCATATATGTTCATTCCCCCTTTAAACAAAAGAACAAGACAGTGATTATTGTTAAGCTCTTTTCCTTTGCTGCCCTCAACAATTTGTAAAAAGGCTTACTGTGTTATTTTTTTTGCCAGAAATTGATTGTATCGTTGCCCAAAGTATAGGGACAAACAAAAAAACTCTGGGAAGAAATGTGGTTTATGTAATGGTTTTGGGGAAGATATGTGTCAGTAAGTCATAATGCCTTTACCAATGTTTCATGAGCATTAAGGAAAAAGAATTTAGAATGTGATTTTACATCAACGAATGTCTAGAAGTGGATGCCTTTAAAACTTATTTACTACGTTTTTGTGTGTCTAGTGTCGTTTTTATTACCTGATTGCTAACGTCCTATTTTTTAAGACTCCTGAAGAAGCTCTGTTTATTTTAGGGCATATAAGCCCTAAGAAAATAAGGAGTTATTCCTGTAAGGTGCTGACTGATTATGGTAGTACCAAATTTCTTATTTTCTTCCACTTTTCCCTCTCTTTCTCTTCAGCTGACCTTAATATAAGATTACAATACCAAGTCACAAAATAACCTGTATAAATTTCTAAAGGTCTCCATTGTGAGAACTTATATTTAAAATTTAAGAACTGTTGAGCCAGACAGAGGTTCTCAGACTCTGAGACTGTGTCAACCATGTGTGTTTCAGGGCCCATTCCTAGTGGTGGTGTAGTTCATGTGGGGTGTAGAATACAACTCTGGTATAAGAGAGCAGTGGTAAAGAGGTCTTTAAAAAAAACTGTGAAATTTTAATGGCATTTATTAAAATAAAGTCTGCAATAAAACAAATACCAATAATATACATGCCAAAGCAGGTATGTCATCTGCTCTTACAGGACTCTTCCTTATTTCCCCTGACAGAGAAAAAGGGGTGCATTTCTCAAAACTGAGTTTACTTTTTCTTCAGCCACTGGTATTTTCCTGAAGTCAAAAGTTTTACAATTGCTAATAACAAAGAAAAAAGAATATAGAAGAAAATCACCTATATTAGATATGTATCTTTAAAAAGATAGAGGGATGTTGCATATGTGTTCAGTTTTAAATGAAATGTTTCCATTTATTTTAAAAAGGAGTAAGTAGAATTGACATATCATTTCTCCTTTATTGATTTTTTGTTTCTTTATTTTATAGACCCCTGGCCTTTGATAGGAAAAAAATTATTAACAACTTTTGTAGTAAATTGTTTTTATATAGAAGCCATGTATATTTTATTAAGCATATTCTGACTTTAAGAAGCGATTATTGTTATAATGTACATGGAATCTTAATACTTTATCCTTCCACTGCTCAGAATTGTTCATCTTAGTGAAAGTACAATTTATGAGTTTGGTCACTGAGAATATCTGTAGATTGAAAAGGAAATTATAAAAATGTGGTTGTGAAAGGTTTTGTTTTAAAAAAACATTTGAAATATGGCATCATGGATAGAGATAAGTTTTGCTTTTATTTCTTTTTACATAATTGTCTTTATTACAAACTGTTACTACATTCAAAACATACTTGAGTTTTATTTCTTCTAAGCATCTTTGAATATTTAGGTAAATGATTTAAATTATGACAGACTAAATTTTTTTCTTAAAAACTAAAACCTATCAGACAGAAACTACAATGAATTTTGTTAAAATCACATTTATTTATTCCAAACATGTATGTTTTTACTGCAATCCTGTTATTTAAAGCATCTTTCATATGATCTGAAAAATGTTTATATCACTTGTTTTAAATGGAAAGACAACAAAAAGAATGTTTCCTATATATAACTTGCAGTGATAAAAGCAAGTAATTGGAATAATTAGGCTTATGCATTTTAACTACTTATAGTATTTGAAGATATATTGAAGAATCTCTTCTGAAGGTTTTTTCCTCCAAAATAATAGCATTTTATCCTTTTTAAAGTATTTATTTTCCTGTTATAAAAAAAAATAGTATTTATTTATTTGTTTATTTATTTATTTTTTGAGACGGAGTCTCGCTCTGTAGCCCAGGCTGGAATGCAGTGGCCGGATCTCAGCTCACTACAAGCTCCGCCTCCTGGGTTTTTTTACGCCATTCTGCTGCCTCAGCCTCCCCAGTAGCTGGGACTACAGGCGCCCGCCACCCTCGCCCCACTAGTTTTTTGTATTTTTTAGTAGAGACGGGGTTTCACCGTGTTAGCCAGGATGGTCTCAATCTCCTGACCTCGTGATCCGCCCGTCTCGGCCTCCCAAAGTGCTGGGATTACAGGCTTGAGCCACCGCGCCCGGCCTCATTTATTAAAGAAAATGTGGAAACACTAGGAGAAACAAGCTTTAAAATCATCACTTATCTCACGAACTAAAGTAATCATAATTGATATTTTGGTGTATAATTTTTCCAATTTTTCATTATTTATAAACTTAAAATATTTGCAGTAGTTAAATCTTTGCCTTCCATCCAACCTGGTTAACGTTTTTAAAAATTAGTTTAAAAAATATGTGTACATACTTTTGAAAGTCAAGTAGTGCTGTAAGTCTTATATAAGGAAAAAATAGAAGTCTCCTTCCTCTTCCTTGTCTGTCCACTTCAGATTCCTCCTCCTTAGTGGTAGCCACTATGAGCTTATGAGCTTTTTTTTTTTTTTTTTTGAACTGATTCTTTGTGTAATTATTTGTAAATAATATGCTTATGCTTTTAGATTTCCTACATTTTAGATATTATATGTTGATATTCTAATATGACTTAATGTCCTTCAATATTTCCTCTACTCTGTCCTCCAAAATGATAAGAGCACTTTTGTTTAAGTCAGGGATTGTATTACTGAGATAAGGCAAATAATATTCATAGATGAACCTTGTATGTTTTGTACTATAATGTTTTCTTTTTCATAAAACTTTCTTTTTCCTGGTATTAATCATTATCTTTTTTGGTTTATTTGCTTAGTTTTCTAAGTATTTATCATTAATTCATCCCAGAATTTATCCATAGACTGTAAAGCTTCTCTCAATACATATAAATGCATTAAATTATCATCCAGATTGTTTTTTTCATTATTGTAGCCCTATATAGCAGTCATTTGGGGACTTCCATAATCCTAGGAATTCCTTTTTTTCTGTGGAATCCGTGTCCTGATCTCCATGTCCTTCCTTCAGTGACTTACACCTTTGTTTTTCTTTGATTTGTTGGACCTGTATTACCTTCCTGCTAATGGCACATAAATTTTGAGACCCTGTATGTATTAAAACATAACTTTTCTACCAATATAATATGATAGGCCACTATGGAATTATATATTAGCAATTTAGAATATTGAAGGTATTGATTCAGAGTCTTTTAACCTCCAGTATTGCTTTAAGTGTGACATCATTCTGAATCCTGTTCATTTGTATGATTGCCTTGATTTCTTATTTTTTGTTGTTGTTGTTTTGCTTTCTGGAAGCTTTTAGGATTTTTTCATGCTCGTGGTTCTGCAATTTCATAATAATGAAATGTGTATCTTGGAGTGTGTATGTGCATACATACCTTCCTTCCTACCTTCATTTTTTAATTTATTAAGCTGTACCTTCATTGGACCCTTTTAATTCAGAAGTTTATATCTTTAGTTCTTAGCAATTTGGGATATTATTTCTTTGATAATTTCTTCCTTTTTTTTTTTTTTTTTTTTTTTTTTTTTTTTTTTTTTTTTTTGAGATGGGAGTCTTACTGTTGTCCAGGCTGGAGTGCAATGGCGTGATACTGGCTCACTACAACCTTCGCCTCCCGGGTTCAAGTGATTCTCCTGCCTCAGCCTCCTGAGTAGCTGGGATTACAGGTGCCCGCCACCATGCCTGGCTAATTTTTGTATTTTCAGTAGAGATGGGGTTTCACTATGTTGGCCAGGCTGGTCTCGAAATCCTGACTATAGTCTGACCGCCTCGGCCTCCCAAAGTGCTGGGATTACAGGCGTTAGCCACCGTGTCTGCCTCCCATTTTTTAATATTAACTCCTTTTGGAATTCCTGTTCCTCAAATGTTAAACCTTGTATAGTCATCATCTGTTTTTCTTTTCTGTTTTCCATTGTTTTGTCTCTGGTTTTGCATTTGAAGAGCTTATGTTTATTTTTTAAATCTTCTATTGAGTTTTTTGTTTTAAAATTTTTTGCTAATTTTTAAAACCTCCTTTAAAAAATTCTCAGAACTTTCCAATGAGATCTTATTCTTGTTGTTTGATCTTATTTCTCTGGAGGCTGTTATAGTGTTTGAAGATTATTTTCCCAGTTCCTTATATTGTCTGTGCTTCTTCTAAGTTCTTCTTTTTTATTTGGTTGTGTTCTCTTTTTTCCTCATGTTGGAGGCTTCATCCTTTACTGTCTATTCATATTTAAAAGTAAGACACACAAAATGGAGATTGGAAGCTCAATGTATGTAGTTGAAATTATCAGCTAGTAATGATTGTAGTAAGGCAGTCAGGTGAACCCCTTACAATGCATGTGTCTAGGTCTTTTCTTTTGTTCTGGGAAATGAACATGGATGTGGGTCTTCTAGTCTTCTCTGCTTGTGAGCTGTAGGCCTAGCTGCTAGCCTTAGATGAACCCAGGAGGGTTCTTTTAAAAACTAACAAGCAATCTTAAACCTTCCTGTTTTTAGTTGTACCCCATTTTTACACACGGTTATAACCAGAGCTTCTGATTTCTGAACCTATCCAGGTGTGTAGTACAGTAAATGGAGTGTTAACTTGATGGCATTCCCCATACATACACTGGCTTAGGTTTGTGTTTTCAGTGATTTCTGGTCTACAAAGTTAGTTACCATTCAGCCATTCACATTTACAGTTCCCAGAAATTTGATGATTTGGTTGTTTTATGATCCTGTTCCAGTGTCTTTATCCTAACAGAGTTATGCCTCTTTAAAAATCTTTTTTTTTTTTTTGAGACACCTCTTTAAAATCTTTTTAACCGCCATGTTAGGGGTTTCAGAAAGCAACAGAGGTGAACACATGTATTCAGTCCTTCGTGTTCAGTTGGCAGTCTCTGTAATCTCTAGTCAACTTCTACCTCATCATAAAGACTCTTTGGCACCCCTATCAAGGGTAGATTACTTTTGTGTTAAAGATTTATAGAGAATCAAGTTTCTTTTTAATCAGAGCACCTTTCTTATTTTAGATTCAATCATTTGTTCTTGTTTTTTTGTTTGTTTTTTGAGACAGAGTCTCACTCTGTCACCCAGGCTGGAGTGCAATGGCACCATCTTAGCTCACTGCAACTCCACCTCCCAGGTTCAAGTGATTCTCCTGCTCAGCCGCTTCCCAAGTAACTGGGACTACAGGCACATGCCACCACACCCGGCTAATTTTTTGTATTTTTGGTAGAGACAGAGTTTGACCATGTTAGCCAGGATGGTCTTGATCTCCTAACCTGGTGATCCACCCGCCTCAGTCTCCCAAAGTGCTTGGGATTTCAGGCCTGAGCCACCATGCCGGAACTGATTTTTAATATATATCTTTCATGTAATCTTTCATGTAAGATTGTCATGGGAGCAATGGCCACATGTGTTTTTGCTTTACCTTGAATCAGCATCTATCATAATGTCACACAAATAGGAAGGTCCCAGTAAATTATTGATTAAATGATTAAGCATTTTCTCATGATTCATAATCTTCAAAATATTGGTTTAGAACTTTAAAGAATTACTGTATATTGTATCTATACATGTAAAATAGTTTGTATAACCATTCTTGAATAGTTGAACATTTAGGTTTTTCAAATGTTTAAATAAAATTGAATTAGCTTTTTTTGTGTTTATTTTCATAGCACAACTTCATATGCTTGTTTCTGAGGCTGTAAACATATATTGCCAATTTAGGTTTGCTTTATACCAGTTCCACTGGCAATATTTTGTTGCCCATTTGCTATTCCTACTGGTTATCAGCATTACTTTTGTTTAAAACCCTTAAGAGTAAAAAGTTTTGCAACCATTAACTCAACTTGATTTTAGTATTAGTTGCATATATCTGAATTAATACCACTTTTATATTAATAGGTGTATGATAATACATTATCTTACTAAATGATTAATGACTTGTTTTGTCTTTCATTATTGTTGTCTTTTGGGATTATCCTTTTCTTGAATCAAAACTTTTTGGTATTCTGTGTTCTTTGGTGTTTCTTGGTAAATTTTCTAGTATTAATTGGTTGAAGGTCTTAAAATATGATTAGGTCAAAAAATTTGTTAGGATTTTGATTTGAACGTGTTAACTAGATTAATTTCAGTTGAATCTGAAGTAGATTGGTGGCTTTTATCAGATGAGGTAAGGAATGATTCTGTTGCTCTCTTTGGATCTGGTACTTTGGATCTAAGGGTCTTTTCTACGTTTGTATGATCTTATTCTTAGGCTTTTATGAGGCATACATTGAAATTTGGGAGTGTGGTCAGGAATGACTGTCCTGCCCCTTGGATCTGAGCAGAGATTGGAGTTATTCAAGGTTGGTAATGACCACATTCTAAGTGGATTTTACCAGACTTCAAATGAACCTTTTTTTCCTAATTGGATTTGGAAGTAAAGGTAAATGTAGATTATGAAAACAATATTGGAAGAGTCTGTCAGATGAGTGGGGGCAATGCTTTATTTAAAGCACTTAAGAAGTATTAGATGTCTTCTATTAAAGGTATGTGTTTATTGTGTGTTTAATATACATATGCAGTATATGACACACCATACATATCATTTATTGAGCAGTTGATATAGCTAAGCATTATTCTTGAGGACTCTACATATATGTATTAACTCATTTAATTTGCATGACTTAAGAGGTAGATATTTACCCTTATTTTACAGTTGGATGACTGTGGCTTATTCTTAATAATTGTCTGCATTTCAACTGCTAGTAAGTGGTGGAACTTGGTAGCTCCTGAATGTGTGCTTTTAACCACTGCACCATACTGTCTTCCTTTTGATCTGTTGTTAATTCTAACCTAAACTCTGTATGATTCTAATATGATTTAAATGTTTATTTTTCTTTTAAAAAAACAGTTGGCAGAGCACATGGCATTGTTCTTTAGCTATGTTCTCATCACTGAAGAGTGAGCATCATCAACTGAATATTAGGGCTTTGGAGTTCATTTCTTCTATTAACTCATTAAAGAAAAACTAGTTTAGAGAAGGGGAAAATTTATCTTGGCAAAGAGCAACAAGCAGGAATTTTGCAGTATCTCTCCCCACAACTTCCAATATGTAAGAGATTTAGAAATAAGCTGAAAAAAAAGTCTTGTTCTATGATTTGTTTTTCATTTTCTTAGAGAATATCCTCCCTATGCCACACATACAAACACATATTAAGGTATTTGTGTTTTTGATTCAGTCTGTAGTTTACATAGTAGAATGAAATATTTCATTTATCCATTCAACAAATATTTGAGAGCCTACTATATGCTAGGCTTTGTTTTATATGCTAAAGAATAAAAGAGACTAAGTTACTGCCTTCATGGATCTTCTATTTTAAAGAAGTATAGAGACAGAAAATGTTAGATAATAATCAGTACTATGCAGAAAAAATACACTATCAAGGGGATAGAGAAAGAAGCTGCTATTTTAGACAGGATAGTCTGTCATACTATCTCTTAAAGACTTGAATGAAGTAAGGGGTGCAAGGTTTGGTTGTATCTGAGCAAATGTATTTCAAGCAGGAAAAAAAGGAAGTAGGAAGATCCTGGAAAGGGATTACCTGGCATGTTTGAGGAATAGCAAAGAGCTCAGTGTAGCAAAAATGGTAAAGAATCAGGGACCAGATATTTGTTCCAAATGTAATCTGGTAATTTGTTTAAACAAGTGATAAGTTTTATACAGTTGTCATATTTCTTAGTATTTTTAGTTGCTCAGATAATACATTTAAAGTGGCTAACATGACATAAGGCTTTTTTATAGAGTTGTCACTTGGTATCCATTGGGGCTGGTTCCAGGACCACCCGGGGATACCAAGATCAGCAATACTCAAGTCCCTTATGTAAAATGATGTAGTATTTGCATGTAACATATGCACATTTTGTTGTATACTTTAAATCATCTCTAGATTACTTATAATACCTAAAACAGTGCCTAGACATCACATTTGTGTGGATTCAATGTCATATCATACTTGGTGCACATCACATTCAAGTTTTGCCTTCTGGAACATTTTGGAATTTTTTTTTTTTCCTGAGTATTTTTGATCAGGAATTGTGTTTTCTTTCTTTTCTTTTCCTTTTTTTTTTTTTTTTTTTTTTTTTGAGATGGAGTTTCGTTCTTGTTGCCCAGGCTGGAGTGCAATGGCGCGATCTTGGCTCACTGCAACCTCCACCTCCCAGGTTCAAGTGATTCTCCTGCCTCAGCCTCCCAAGTAGCTAGGATTACAGGCATGCACCACCACACCCAGCTAATTTTTTTTGTATTTTTAGTAGAGATGGGGTTTCTCCATGTTAGTCAGGCTGGTCTCAAACTCCTGAACTCGTAATCCACCCACCTCAGCCTCCCAGAGTGCTGGGATTACAGGCATGAGCCACCACGCCCGGCTATCAGGAATTATATTTTCAGTATAATTTCTTGGTTGAATCCAATGAATGCAGAAGCCGCAGACACAGAGGGTCGACTATATATTATATACAAATTACTATTTAAAACCATAATAGATGAATAAGACAATTGTTAAGATACGATAGATCCTCTAGTTATTCACTGACACCTAAAAATACATATATTTTTTAAATTACTTATTTTAAATTACATAGTATCTTAATGTAAAAGGAGCAGTGCCAAGAGCTCGTGTATACTCATTATTTATAGATATATTAAGCCATTATGAAATGATCATATTTTCACAATAATAAGCAATTGCCTGGTTACCTAAAATTTAATTTGCTCAAATTTATTACTAGAGGACTTAGTAAGCTTAGGTTTGTTAAGGACAACAGAAAACTCCTAAGTGGCTTGAATAAGATAGAAATTTGTTTCCCTTACCAGAAACGTTAACACTCAGAAACATTAACACTCCTAGAGTAGTTTGGTGATATTCATGGATTGAAGCTCGTTTTTATCTCATTCTTCTATTATCCTGAGAACACAGTTTCTGCCTCATGGTCTAATACGGCTTCTTCACTTTAGCTATTACATCAGCATTTCAGCAAGCAAGAAAGAGGAAAGGAAGGTCTTCCCTTTTAAGATACAGTACTTCCCAGAAATTGCACATACCACTTTCACTTTATATCCCATTGGCCAGATCTTACATTCAGGGGTACACTTATCTACAAGATGACTGGGCTACGTATGTAGCTTTTTGGTTTTTTGTTTTTCATTCTGGGAAGCTCTGTATCTGTCTAACTTTGATGACTCTATTAGGAACAGTGTACACCTATCAGTCCCTGCACCACAGGTCTTTTAAACAATAAGGATAAATTAGTTTTATAGTAATATGTGTTTTTTTTCTATTTTTTCTCTATTAAAGCTTAAATTATCAAATATACTATAGAATATTCTGTGAATTTTTTAAGAGATAAAATTGTCCTACAACCAACCATATATACCTTTATATACCTTTATGTTATCAATATAAAGTAATTATTAAGATAGTGATTAAGAGTATGGAGCCAAACTGCTTAGGTTCAGGTTCTGCCAGTGCTACTTGCCAGTGGTATAACCTTTGGCAACTTACCTATTTAACTTTTTGTGACATAGTGTCGTCATCTTAAAATGGGAAGATAATAATACCTAAGTCATAGGATTGTTGTTAGGATTAAGTAACTGGTTGTAAAGAATGTAGAAAAGCTCCTGGCTCAGTATAGCCTCAAATGCTGTTAGTTCTTACTATCAATTGGCAGGTTCTTAGTGAAAGTACTTTTAACAATACCCTAAGTAAAACATAACTTTAAAAGTTAACCTATGAAGATGCATTAATGTTTCCACTGTGGTGGAGAAAAGGTGGTTGGGTATCTTTAAAATGAGTCTAAATTTGCTTATTTCATTTGGAGTACTTGATTGCTAATATTGGGAGATTTTCTTAGGTAGAGAGCTGTAGTATTTAGAATATGTATACGTATGTATACAATGTATACAGTATATGTTACTTTGCAAATAGTTGTTTTTTAAACTTTCCACAAAAAGTACACCTTTTAAAAGTCTATTCAGAGCCATAATAGCAAAAGACTATTAGCAGTGAAAATATTTTTTCTTAACCTGTATCTTGAGATAAATAAATGAACAGGAACCCATTACAGTTGAGAACCTATTAAAGTTGTAGCTGGGACTACAAGCATGAACCACCATGCCCAGCCTCTAAATGGGTTTGACGGTTTAAAGTTGAGAATCTTTCAAGGTGGAACTAGGCTTCATGTTAAGGCTTTGCGTAATTTACTTTTCCAGGAAGTCTTGCCTTAATCCCTGGGCCTGATTACTATATACTCTGTTGTGTTTTTTTATATAGCATTCTGTATGTAACTCTTTTAGCACCTGGCATATTTTATTGAAATTGTATATTTGTGTCTATCTCCCCTACCACATCATAAGATTATGTCCCACTCATGTTTGCATCATCTACATCCTACACACTGTCAGTATCGTAGATTTAATTAACTTATTATGCTGAACAGTGAAACAGGTTGCCACTTTGTAGGAGTTTTTTGTTTTTTCTTTTAATCTTAAGTCAGAAATTACAGTAATTTATTCAAGGCCTTAAATTGTTCTCCAAATTTGGCCATCTGCAGCAAGATGTTTAGAAATAGGCATATTTCCAAAATAAGCTATAATACTTCAAAGTAATGTTCTGTGTTACTGAAGTGCAGTTTAGGCAAGCTGTGCTTTCTGGCTCTTTATTGTGTACCTCCCATATGTGTGCTTCTATTTCTCCATACCAAGGTATCACAACAAGAAATTTACTGGTATGTTTTAGAGTATGACAACTTTATTTAAGAGGTCATTTCGTTAACTCATGTCATGCTGTGTGAAATGCAGGAGTAAATAAGAGATGGTAGATAATCCTTTTGATAACACTTATTTTGTCTAACTGTGTTGAGTCTGAAATCAAAATGTCCCACAGTTAACTTAGAGCTCAGGTGAAGTGTGTGTGTGTGAAGGTAACATGTTTGTATATCTATCATATATATTTATATATTTTAGTGTCAAAATTGGATTATTTTTACCACTTACTCTTGCATTAGAAGATGATCAAACTCTTTAATTTCAGAACTAAAACAAAAGTCAGCAGACAATCTCCATCTTATATGTGGGCCTGTAGAGTGTAGAGGACTTGCTGAGGTGATAAAGGTAGATGCGGTTAATCTGTAGAAGACTTGCTGAGGTGATAAAGGTAGATGCAGTTAATCTGTACTCCTTACTCATGTGCTAGCTAGCATATTGTTTTGTTTTTAAAGGGACTGTGCTAAAAAGTACTAAAATGCAATCCCAGACATTTAATTTTTAGAT
The DNA here is from genome assembly GCF_007565055.1 of Rhinopithecus roxellana. Lineage (NCBI taxonomy): Eukaryota > Metazoa > Chordata > Mammalia > Primates > Cercopithecidae > Rhinopithecus > Rhinopithecus roxellana. Next base: position 162,164,467 of record NC_044550.1, on the reverse strand, counting down.
ATTTTTCAAATGAGCTTAAAATTTATTATTATTATTATTATTATTATTATTATTATTATTATTATTCATTTGTTAGAGACAGGGTCTGGTCCTGTTGCTCAGGCTGTAGTGCACTGGCACAATCATAGCTCATTATAGGCTGAAACTCCTGGGGTCAAGTGATCTTCCTTTCTCCACCTCCCAGCTAGCTGGGACTACAAGCATGAGCCACCGTGCCCAGCCTCTAAATGGGTTTTAATGTGCTATTCTAATAGTCCATTAGAGATTCAGGCATTTGAGAAAAATCCTGTATTTTATAATAGACTAAAAATAATGGTCATCCTAGCTATTGGCATTTATCAAACAAGTGTTACGATGTAAAAATGCTGGATAAACCACAGAATGTTTCATGCATACCTTTTTGCTTCTCCACAGCAGTTCGTAATACTGTTGTTCCTTCTGCATTTAGTAAATAAAAACCTTTTGAATGAAGAATGACTCAGAGGAAATACTATGCTACTATGCTCATCAGCTTTAGTATTTTTATTTTTTTATATATTTTTAATCATTTATAAACTTTGAAGAAGTTAAGTTTTCAATATTTGTAATATAAGATGTTTTCATTCAACTTATTTATTTAAATATGACTTTATAAAGCCACATTTGGCAAGTTGAGATGAATTTTTCTGCTTATTTTTTATTTTAACATTTTAATTGTTTTTGATTTAGGAATATGAACTTCTCTCAAGTTTTATTTTTGACAAGACATCTATAGATAAAATTACAAACAACTTTGAAAAAATTTTAAAAATTCACATTTCATATTAAAATTGCAAGATTAGGATATGATACATATATTGTTTTTACATTTCCAAAAATAAATAAGCTTTATTGTATTGGCATTGCTCCCAAATCACATTGTAATCTTATGAAAAATACTGTGCTCAATAATTTTCTCTTTACACCACCTTTGTTTGTTGTTGTTTTTTGTTTTTTTCTTTTTGCTTTTCAAATAACTCCATAATCTTCAGACTCACCTTTCCTGTCTTTTTAAAGGTCGATTGAGCTATCCACATCCAGGAACTGACAATCTATTGATGTTAAATGGTAAGTTTTATAAAAACATTTTATGTTTCCAGTTGGTTTATGTAAAGATGATTTAATACATGTATCTCTGAACCTCTCCATACACACAGTTTAATCATTCTATGAGTATAAAAATAAAGTTACTACTATTCCTATACAAAAGGCAAAATTAGGAATCTGAGTGTGTTCTGACTGGTAAAGCAGTCATTTGTAACAGTATGACTAATTCAGTGATCACAGACTTGAAGGCAGTCCTGCTTTGAATATTGCCTTTCCAGTTTCAGATATGACCTTGGACAGATTACTATTACCTTAGTTTCCCCATCTGTGTAATGAGAATATAGTCTCAAGGTTTATTGTGAGATTTAAATGAGATGTTTGCAAAGTGCATAGAACTTGTTACTTAGTATAGCACTTGTGTTTGTGGTTAAATAAGGAATATACTGGTGACTATAAATATTGTGATCACACTAAACTTATTCAAACTAGAAAGCTTACATAGTGAAGTTCACCAAAGTAAGGAAAATAATAAATTTTTGTTAAAGTTAGTTTTCTTTCTGTTAGACAAACATTAACATATTCAGAGTCTCAGTACTTAGCACATCCGTGATTGTGGGAGTAGAGATGGAGGATTAAAATATCCTTCACAGGAGTATTTTTAAGTCAGAGGGTGGGTGTGGAGAGGGAAATAGGAAGGGGAAATAATAGAAATAGTATTAATATTTACTTTAAAAAACAATATCATTAAAATGGCTTGGCTCTTGTATTTCAACTAAAGCTTTGCTGAAATAACATGGCAATGCAGTTAAGAAACAAAGACTGAAAATAAGGTAACATGTGAAGCTAGACCATGTGAACTAGTATTAAGACAGAAGGATGGAAATAAAGTCCAGGCCACATAGGAGATGGTCAGGGTAAGTAGGATTTTCGGTGAGAAAAATTGAAGAAGCCGAGCATTAGATGAGGTGATTGATTTAATCATTCAGCATTTCACTGTTGAGTTGTCTAGCACATGCCAGCCTAGTCTAAGCACTGGGTTATCTAATTAGTGAGAATCCTACAGGGCGGTTGTGGTCAGAATTGCCAGGGTACTACTGGGGCCGTACTGAGTCATATGGAAGCAAAGAACTTAGTATCCACAGTGTATCTGCAACTTACATTATTAGTTATACTAAACATTATTAAACTAATTGATGATTTTGTCAGTTGCGAAAAGCCCTTATAAATAATCTAGATGTTAGGTTGAAAAGTGTTTTCATCACACAGCAGAAAGAAGAGTATTCAGGCCAGAGTTGCATCTTGTGGACAAATCTGCTTTGTATATTATGTGAGTAGTCTTAGCAGTCTGTCATTTGGGGCGACAATGCATACTCAGTACAGGAAGCTAGCCTGGAAACTCTGAACTTTTTCTGGCAAGGTACTAGCAGGGAGAAAAAGATAATTAAACCAGGACATAAAAATGTGTTTACATCAGGAAAAGAAACAATTTGATGCAAAGAGAATTTTTTTTTAACTTTTTTCGGATCATTGGTTGAGAGTAAAGCAAGATAATTGGGAATATTTGTGGGTTAAAGAAGTCGCAACATAATTGGGAATATTTGTGGGTTAAAGAAGTCTTGAATATTAGGGATTTAAATAGTTTTAGTAGACACCAAGGTTATTGAAGAGAGAATTAGGCAAAGAAATGTACTAATAGGTAAGGAGATATTTTTCTTGAACTATTTTTTAAGTATGTGTAATTCAGTTATATTCTTAGCATATGGTCTCCCTGGGAAATGTGAGAATTAAGTGATATTAGTACCCCTGTACTAAATATTTATTAAATGTTGTTGACGGATTAAAGAAATTGTTGTTTCTCATAGTACATAGACCGACTTTTTGAATTATGAAAGTTTCTTTTTATCACGTTTAACTCACTTTTAGGCATTTGGTTAAGTAAGTTGAATTAACTGACAGAGCTAATATTGTTCATTTTAAAAATCGATGTTTAATAATAAATTTTGCATCAGTCTTTTTATAGTGGTGTAATAGTAGCTAGCTCATAGTGGTTGCTAACATAGATTCTGGAGCCAGATTATCTGAGTTTAAACCCAGGTTGGCTTTTTCTATCTGTGTAACCTTGAACAGCTTACCTAACTTCACTTTGACTCAGTTTGTTTATGTCTAAAACAGAGATTAGCATACTGCCTGACTCAGGGGGACTGTTGTGAGAAGTGAGTGAATTCCTTCATGTAAAGTATTTAGAGCAGCTTCTGAAAGTAAATGTTAGCTAAGTAGTGGGTGATGGTGAACAGTGATAAAAATTTATTTGAAAGAGTAAAAATCATGTCCTATAAATACATGAAGTTGGGTATGTCTGTGTTGGAAAATATAAACTTAAGAGAAAACATAACTGATATTTTAAACTATTTGAGGTATATTATAAGTAGCTAACAAAGATGGCCCATTTTGTGTTCTTGCAGAAAGCCAAACTAGAACTATTTGTTAGAAACTATCTTGGGACAAAGTTTAGGTAAAATAACCCCCCAAAAAGGTAAAATAACTCTCTGAGGCATTGTTTCCTAAAGTATGATGCTGTTGCTCCTTGGAGTACCCAAGATGACTTTTGATGTACACAGATACCTATTAAAATAAATGCATGACTGTTGCAATTAAAGAACATTCCTTAGAAAATGCAGAACTGACAGAAAGCTGACAGTGATGCTAGGCTTGAGTTTCTTTAATAAAACATACTATTACAATTATTAGGGCCGATATGGCAAATATATCTGTAAACATATCTGTAAAGATTTTATGATTCTACCTTAATAGTTAATCAGCAGTTATGGTTAATCTTTTAAATATTCCTTTAAGTAAGAAATAAAGAGAAAATGGGATAAAAGCCAGGAAGTTGATCAAACTCAGTAAAACTATGAAGTGTCTCTGGCAAATCCTTAACTCTAAGCATCTGTTAACTCAGATATATCTTTTTTAAAAAAAGAGGTGTAATACAATAAATAGCTGTATATCTCATGAGGCTGTAGAGATATTTTTAATTTAAACAACAAAGAAACCATATAAATATAATTACAAGCAGTCTCCTTCTGAACAGACCATATTCCCCAAATTAAGTTGAATTGACTGCTGGAGACTGTCACTCTTGAAGAATTCAGATATGTTGAAGAGTCTATAGTTAGCATCCAGAAGCACTTTAGGGAAGTCACGTTATATAGAATTGTGTAGATTGTCTTAAAACCAAAGATGAAGTATTTCTGAAGTTAAAATGAAAGTATGTATGTTTATATTTCTAAATGTATAAATCCTAAACACTTTTTATTATAAGTAGTTTTAAAAAAAACCCTGCTTTCCATAGTAAAGAGCAATACAAAATGATGTATCATTCAGTATTTGTATTAATATTTGAATTATATTTTCTTTACCCCTTTCTCAAGGAAAATAACTTACATTTTTGTTAGTACACAACGTTTTTCAAAAGAGAAACAAATAGAGCAGAAGTATTGGTGGCCAGGATGGGGAGTGGGAATGGTATTATCAAGCTAGTTAGAAATGTAAATCTGCTGTGATAACCCAAGTACAGCTTTGTATGTGATAAAGAGCTTACTGTACTTTCTGAGAGGAAAAAAGTTATGTGTATCGTTTAAGAAAATTAAGTCAGTAATTGTATTTCTGAAGGCAGACACTTTAACTATATCTATTCAGTCATAAAAATAGGAAAGTGGGGTAGCAATCAGTTCTTTTTTTTTTATGCTGGTGGAATGAGTGGAGGAGATAAGCTTTTTGGGGGGTCTTGAAAAGGACTCTGATTTAGGGGCCAGGTGCGGTGGCTCACGCCCGTAATCCCAGCACTTCAGGAGGCTGAAGCGGGCAGATCACGAGGTCAGGAGATCAAGACCATCCTGGCTAACACGGTGAAACCCTGTCTCTACTAAAAATACAAAAAAATTAGCTGGGCGTGGTGGAGGGCACGTGTAGTCCCAGCTACTCGGGAGGCTGAGGCAGGAGAATGGCGTGAACCCGGGAGGCGGAGGTTGCAGTGAGCCAAGATTGGCCACTGCACTCCAGCCTGGGCAACAGAGCAAGACTCTGTCTCAAAAAAAAAAAAAAAAAGGACTATGATTTAGAAGCATAGTTCTCTCCTTAGTTTTGGCTTTTTCAAGTTGAAACACCTAAAAATGTCATTAGGTTCCTCATCAAGAGAACTTTAGCCTGTATTTCCAGCTGATTTAATGTGTTTGCCTATCCCTTCCTCTAGCTGCAGTAATTCAGTTACAACTGTAGCTGAGAGCCAATACATATATGACCCTACAGTTTCTAGTCAGAATATTAGAATCATCCTGTTTTTATTTTTTGTAGCTATGGATTAGAACCTTAATAAGACGATTTGGAAACCAGAACCAAAATTGTGAAGTCGCTTGTCTTCAGGCTTTTCTCAAAGCCTTCTTATTTTTAGATAAATAAGGACACACATGTGTCAGTAATACATGTTTAACCTACCTGTGCATATAAACATGAACAGGTATGTTAAATAGCCAGCTCCTCATGTTATTTTTGTAACACTTCATAGGTGTTCTTCATTTTTATACAAGTTTTTCCTTTTAAAAATCATATTCTCAATGAGTTTGAAGGACATATTGTTTTAAAAAGTCTTTTTAAAAACATAAGTCACTTAGTTTTTTTCTTAATAGGTAGGTGTTTCTCATAATTCTGATTCAGAGTTATAATGGAACATACTCCAGAAATTCACCTAGAAATATTGGTAGGAAAGTGAATACACACACCATTGTTTAGTGTGCAGATTAGTTATTTCCATAACAGGGAATAGGAAGTATTTCACATGGGTTAGCTTCATCTGTAGTCAGTTCTATTTTTGGTAATGTAGATACTTGGAATCTGAGAGTTGTCCAAAAAATAAGTAGAATAGCTCTTTACAGGATTCTAAAATTCCTCAGGTATGAGACAGTCAGATAAATTTTCTGAATGATTATGTTCAAGCCAAGGAATGAAAACTTAAGATGCTATGAAATTTATGCATATTTTTACCATTTTAGTATTGAGTAGCCTCAGCTAAGAACATAAACTGGCTATGATACCATTAATTTTCTCAATAGGTCAAGAATTAAGTGTGACATTAATACTTCATAATTCATCATTTGACTTTAAACTTGATGAAAATATTTTTATTTGCTTTGTAAATCTTCAGCTCTCTACACCTATGAATGAAATTCTCCAAAGCAAATTCATACTGGATTAATACCATTAGGCTATGCCCAGGGATAAGCAGGAAACCCAACTGACTCATCCTTTGAAGTGGTTTGGGGACTGTTGACCATTTCTAGGCTTAATACAACTATTTACTCTTCTGTAGTCTATTTTTTCTTTCTTTTGTGTGTGTGTGTGTGTGTGTGTGTGTGTGTGTGTGTGTGTGTGTGAGACAGAGTCTCATTCTGTTTCCCAGGCTGGAGTGCAATGGCATTATCTCAGCTGCCTGCAACCTCTGCCTCCCGGGTTCAAGCAACTCTCCTGCCTAAGCCTCCCAAGTATCTAGGACTACAAGTGCCCGCCACCACGCCTGGCTAATTTTTGTGTTTTTAGTAGAGACAGGGTTTCACCTTATTGGTCAGAGTGGTCTCCAACTCCTAGACTCAGGTGATCCACCCACCTCAGCTTCCCAAAGTGCTGAGATTACAGGCGTGATCACCCGTGTGCAGCCCTATAGTCTATTCTTGATCACTCTATTATAATTTCTTGTATCAGTCTGATTTTTCACAGTTGATCTCCCATCAGTTAGAGTTTTTTAAAAACTTTTATGTTTAGAAGACCTAGACAACAAAATATTAAGTGCTGCTTTCACCCCTATCTGAGGAGAGGAGGAATAATATATAGGTCAGGTAAGCTATGAAATAGATCTGCCAGACTTTGAGGTAATTGGAGCTCAAGGATAGGTTAAGTGTGCAACAGATTATATAGCTAAAGACACTAGAATGGCAGAGATGCACATGAAGTTATTTTATGTAAAAGGGTCTGATATAAGCCTTATATTTATTGACTTATTTCTTAGAATTTAAGTGACCAAGAGTTGACAAGGTTGTTTTTCCCACTTTTTATTAGAGGAACTAGTGTGTTATAGACACACTTCCTTGTAGTAAAGCATTAGTATAAAAGAGAATGTATTTCATAATGTGAAATGTTTTCTTTTGATCTTTAAGTTTTATATTTTTAGGTAGACATCTCCGACAACTTTCAGCACATATTTTTACTTGAGATTTATTCAATATTGAATTTTTTGCAGGCCTAAAAAAATCTGTGAATATAAAATAAGATCTTAATTTTAACAGTCTTTTTTTGTTTGTTTGTTTACTGCCTTGACTTCATATTTTAATTTCAGGGTAAAAATACTCATGGTGTATTCAAATTTGTGGGGAGGAGTTCCTTTAAAACGATTTGTGGATTTTATCAAACTGGTAGTTTCTTATGAAAAAGAAATTACAGTCTTTTTGTTTTTCCATAGGAATAATGTCACTGCAAGTAACAGAAATGCCTATCTACTTTTATGGTATTTAACATATGTACTATTCTATGATGATGTTAATAGTAATTTGTATCTGAATCCCTCTTACCTCATAGGTAGACATAAAAACAATTAGTAGATAGCTATTATACCGTATATTAAAATGATGGAAAGCATTATTAGCTATAGTAATTTCTCTAAACAAGTTTAAATGTTGATTTCTTAAATCCTGTCTAATCTGTACAGGCTTCAGAGTGTCAGTTTAATAGTGGTATATCTTCTCAGTCATCTGTGTCTTCTAGCACTACTTCCATGCAGGGCTTGGTATAATGTGGATTGGATCTGAATAGCTATTTATTGGACTATATATGCCATACCATTCTTTATAATAAGTGGAAAAATAAAGATTTAGTTCAAGTTGTTTCCATTCACTGGGAAAATTATTTGGGATGCTATTTACTGCAAAGTGTTATATATTTCTATCATCATTAGATGAAAAAATACTTGTGATTTTTAACACAAATGCTAATAAATTGTGTATTTCTTGTTCATTTCAGAGTTTTATGTGATTCAGATGATATATACTTACCTATAAATAAAAGTCCTTTGTAGAATGGTAAAACATGCAAATCTTATATGGTGACATTGTCATTGCTCTTAAAGTAGCACTAGTTTTCAGATGCCCACATAGCTTTTCATGTCAGAAATATTTGTATATGTGGGCTTATTTTTTAGTTCTGACATTTTACAATTTGTCCTTTGTTTACATGCAGCAAGGAGTTATGGGCGAAGACGAGGTAATTCATTTCCGTTTGCTATGGTATAATTGTTTCTAATTGGGTTTACTGATCAATGTTGTAATTACTCTAGATTTCTCATGCAATCTCTGAAAACTCACAATTGTATTTTGATTTGAGCATTTGTCGAAGTTTTTAATTTTAAATCTCTTTAACTTTCGAACTGTATTTTTATACTAATTGTGGTTATTTAATAAATGTTCCCTTTTTAAACTGTTGAGATTTAACTCTAGTTTTTAAAGTTATTTCTGTATCTCTTAAAATAAAGATGCTATTTATAGTTTGTCTGCTTAAATATGTTTAATATTAGTGAAGGTAGCATGAAGTATGATTTTTCTGCTCTCTAAATGTGTAACTGTCATATTTATGATGTATAATTTACAACTCTAGCTTGTTAGTTCTGTGTTGACCCAGTTGAAAATAATACACACCAAATAGATTATTGTTAACACTGATTTATAGAAATAATGTTGCTTATATTTCTCTGTTTTCTAAGAATGTAACCCTTTCTTTCCCTTTCTCTCTCTCTCTCTCTCTCTCACACACACACACACACACAAACACATACCTTCTCCCTTTTCCTTTTTCCTTTCCCTCCCCTACTAAAGTATTCCCCACAGAGTTCTTGTGTGGTATCCTAAGGAAAGAGGACTATGTGATGCAAGACTATTATTGAACTTCCTAGGAAAGCAGCTGATGTTTTCTGTGACTAAAACTGCTTCTCCTTTTGCCATGTGCAGACTAGTAGATGGGATGAGAGGAAGCAAAAGTATGCTACTAGATTGTTCTCTAAATGAGCAAAAATTACGATGTTTATATTGTTAGGCTTATTCCAAGTGCCACACCGAATAAAAAGAGTTTTCTTTGACCTCTAAAAATCTCCCTTAAGTCATGGAGAATAGACAGTAATAATAGTGCCCTTTGATCACTTTTATATACATGTGCCAGTGCTTCCATTTCTTTTCAACTAGTCATAAATGTGTGTACTTTTTAAACAAGCAAAACCATTTGCCACAACTGACAACCAAAACTAGTATTTTTTATTCTTAAGTGGTCCCAATTTTATATTTCAGATTATCTGAATTTAACTTAATTTTTTAATATGTTTCTTCAAATGCTTGACTGAATCTTTTGGTTCTTCAGTTTTCTAACTAAAAATTTAGAGGAGATAGACACTCAGGATTTAGAAAATTGAAGCTGAACAACTTTTCTAAAGACGTAACAAGCTGAGAAGTGGGGAAAGTTTGGAAGTTTAGTACTATTTCAAACCTATGGACTAGCTTATTTCACTATGCCATTTTAATAATGGAGCTTCAGTTCTCTGAAACACAACCCACTTACCAATCTGTGATTTTTAGGCATTTTGAAACTAGAGCAATTCAGAATTCTTGCCTTGTTAAACATTTTTCATCTTTTAACTGTTGTGACTTACGTTTAGTCTAATTTCATATACTCTCATGTAAATATCATGACCTAAGAAGTTCTTAGGAACATAGTATTAGGAAGTAGTGTTATTATTTGTCTTCTTCTCAGTTCAATAATTGTAGATTGTGATTATGATATTAAGAAAAAGCAAAAATTTTCCCCTGCTTTTATATAGGAACCTGCTTTCATTCCTGTATATCTCTATCCCCTCAAAGCCATAAAGAATTATTCGGCTTCAGAACTGCCTTCCTGCATTGGAAACAGGAAGACTCTCACATGGTTTTAAGGCTTCTGATAAAAGCTTCCATTAGGACAGAACTGACGGTTGGCACACATACTTGTCTTAGCATAAGGGGGAGTGAATGCCTGAATTTTCATCTCAGATTATATGGCCTTAGTAAATTTTTAGCTCACCTTCTATGAACAGTAGCAATCTACTTTTAAAACTTTGGTTGTGAGAGTCACGTGAAAGCCACACTCATTAGAAATAACTACTGAGAGATCTTATCTGAATTTTAAAGTACACTGAAACAGTAAGTAATGATTTTTTTTAAAAACCTGCATACCAAAGGAATGACTCAGAAATGGCTAGTCACCTCGTTTTCTTCCTATTTTTTACTGTTTTTTTCCTGTTCCATCCTAGATATAATAAACCTCAGACTGATAACCTTTTTACCACCAAAGACCCCTTTTATATAGCCTCATGTTTTAGATTTGATCCATCAAAGAAACTGCATTTGTTTAGAATTATTTTGTTAAAAATGAGTTGCTTATCTTCTGTTCATGTGGGATGTGTCACACTGAGTTGATATAATTTTTGCTAAAAATAAGTCATGGCTCTTCTACCAGTGCAATAATAGGTGAACAGTTATTTTCACAGGACATTCTGACTTTGACTTTTGTAGTCCTGTACAGGAAGAACTGTTTTACTTCTTTCATTTAAAAGATTTCTCACTTGACTACAGTCAAATCAAGTTAATACCAAAACGACTTTATGTACTTGAATTTCTTAATAATGTCAATAAGAACTTTAAAGCTAGCTCTAGATATTAATTTATGAAATGTACTTTAGGAATAATCAAAATGTAATTATGCTAGTAGTAGTTAAGAAAAGCAGAGATTTCTTTCCCTGCTTTTTAGTTGGAACCTACTGCCACTACTGTGTATCTCTGTCCCCTGGTAGCCATAAAGACTTCTACTTTAGAGCTGCCTAGGGGGCAGCATTAGGAAGGAAAAGGGTTCACATGAGGAGCTGACTTTAATATGGAAAACTACTTATCATTTGTATTTATTTTTTATTCATTGTTTCTTCCATTCCATTCTGAGAGTGAACATACTTGTCCAGGATTCAAGTAGGATGAGGGTTGTGAAGGGAGGTGTGAAGTGTAACTTAAGTTCGATCCTTTCAACTTAAACTATTTCTATAGCACAATCAGTTCCTTTAATAAAGGATTAAAGGGCTACTGTGTTCCAGAAGGAATAAAAATATATAGAATATTTTTAGTAATAGAAATAAAAACCTATTTTAGTTAACGGTTCTAAGCCCCAGGAGGCAATCCTTTTAAGCAAGTAAACCCAAAGCTTGAGTTAGTAGATTACATATGGGACGAGAAGATAGGAGAAAAAATTTTAAAAGGAGACAAATGATGGAAGTTTAATTAGAGAAGTTTGATTTATTCATAATGTATAGTCATTCAGACTTACGTGCTATGATAAATAAGGAATTATTGAAAATACAGTATGCTATACACTGCTTTAAAGTGGATCCAGGATTTGCTATTTGGAACAATCTTGTGAAGTACCCAGTGTTGGCAGTTTTACTCGTGTTGCCCAGGTTGGAGTGCAATGTTCCGATCTCGGCTCACTGTAGCCTCCACCTCCTTGGTTCAAGCGATTCTTCTGCCTCAGCCTTCCAAGTAGTTGGGATTACTGGTATGCACCACCATACCTGGCTAATTTTTGTATTTTTACAAAAATTGTTTTGCCATGTTGGCCAGGCTGGTCTGGAACTCCTGACCTCAGATGATCTGCCCACCTCAGCCTCCCAAAGTGCTGGGATTACAGGCATGAGCCACCGTGCCCAGTCGAGTGTTGGCTTTTTAATTTTATCCATTCTGATGATGTGTAGTCCCTCACTGTGGCTCTAATTTGCAGTTTCCTGATGACTAAGGATGACGTCTAAGCACCTTGTCATGTGCTTCTAACCCATTCCATTGTATTCTTCTGTAAAGTTCCCTTACAAGTCTTTTGCTCATTTTTAATTGGGTTGTTTTTCTTCGTTATGGGAGTTCTTTATATATTTTGTCCTATTTTCCAACAGTGTATTGTTTGTCATCCACTTCTTAACAGTATCTTTGATAAGCAGAAAAATGTCTAAATTTTTTTAAAAATCCAATTATTTTCATTCACCTTTAGTGTCATTTAGTCCCAGGAAATTATCACTACCCACAAGGTTATGAAGAAATTCTAGTTTCATTGTTTTAATTTTTATATTTAAGTCTGTGATCCTTCTTGGATTTATTTTTCAGTATGGTGTGATACAAGGATCAAACGTATTTCCCCCTCCAACTAGAAATGTATTTATTGAAAAGATTTACTTTTCCACATTGAACTGCATTGGTACCTTTGAAAAACATCGAGTGACTGTACTTGTATAGGCCCATTTCTGGACTCTATTATGTTCCATTTGTCTACTCTAATATCAGTTTTACAGTCTCAATAACTGTAGCTAACTAGTGAGTCTTGAAACTTGGTAGTGTAAATCCTCCAACTTTGGCTTTTTTGTTTGTTTTGTATTCTCTCCTTGATTGTTCGTAGGTCTTTGATTTATCATAAATTTTAGAACTGGCTTGTGAATTTCTAGAAGACAGTGTGCTGAGATTTTGGATGGATTGTATCCAATCTATAGATTGGATCATTTGGAAAGAATTTACATCTAACATGGTTTCTTTTGTTTATTCATTTATTTCATTTTATTAACATTTTCCACAGCAATTTTTTGTCATTTTCAGTGTAAAAAACTTGCATATCTTTTGTTAAGTTTATTTGTCAATATTTGGTGGGTTTGGATGAGATATGGAAATGATATTTAAAATTTTTCCCAGTTTATTACTAGCATTTAGAAGTAATTTGATTTTTGTAAATTGAATTTGCATTTCTTCCCTAGATAAATACAATTATTTCTACTAGTTTGATTTCTTTGAATTTTACATGTACAATTATGTCTATACCAAATACTTTTATTTTTCTTTGCCAGTACTCATGACTTTAAATTATTTTTTTCATCTTCTTTGACTTGTTGTACCTCCAGTAGTACAATGCTGAGTAGAAATAGAGTGAACATCCTTCCAAACCTTCAAGAGAAGCCATTTGATAATTTATTATTGAAGACTTTCACTTTTTTTTTTTTTTTTTTTTTTAATGCTTTTTATTGGATTGAGGAAATTCCCTCCTACTCCTAGTTTTCTGGGAGTTGTTTTTTTTTTTTTTTTTTTAATTATGAATAGCTGTTGAATTTTATCAGATGCATTTCCTACATTTATGGAAATGATTTTATGCTATTTCTGTTTTTGTCTGTTTATGTTGTACAGTTAACAGTAATTGATTTTAAAATGATAAATCAATCTTATGTTCCTGCGGTGAACCCTACTTAATCATGATATGTGTTCCTTTTTTATCTATACTTCTGGATTCATTCCGCCAACATATTTTTTAGGATTTTTGCATTTGTGTTCATGAGGGACATTGGTATATAGTTTCTTTATAATGTTTTTATCAGGTTGCAGTTGTAAAAAATAATTGTGAAGTGCTTCCTCTTTCTTTATTCTCTGAAAGAGTTTGTATAAAATTGCTGGTTTTTTCTTCTTCAAAAGTCTAGTTAATTTGCCAGTAAAGCCACCTAGGCCTGGATTTTTCTTCGTTGGAATATTTTCTTATTTTGATTTTTGAGTTATGATTTTCATTTTTTTAATAGATAAAGAACTATTCAGATTTTTTCTCCCTGTGCCATTTTTGAAAAGCTGCGTTTTTCAAGGGATTTGTTTCCTCTAGTTGTTAAATTTATTACCATAAAGTGGCTAATAACATTCCCTTTTTCATCTTTTAATGTTCGTAAGTTCTATGCTGATTGATATCTCCTTTTTGTTACTTTATTTCCTTCATCGTACTTTCTATTTTATTTGCTATTCTTTTTCTAGCTTTCTGTGGTAGAAACAAGATGATTTGTTTTAAGCATGTCTTGTTTTCTAATACGCTTTTAAAACTATGAATTTTCCTTTAAGCATGGCTTTTGCTGCATTCCAGCAAAATGAATTCGTTGTGTTTCATTATCATTCAGTTTTATTCCTTTGAGGTGTAAGAACCTGAAAACATATGTATGGTATCATTTAGAAAGCATGTTTAAAGTACACTACAGTGGTAGACATAGCTTATTTAATGGTTCTCCTTTTATTGTCGTAGTAATTTGAAATATGATAAAAGCATAATTGGCAAGGTAAAAAGTCATACTTTGTCAATGATATATATTCAGTTAACTCTTCTTTTAAATGAGTATTTAAATCTGTAGCTTTTATGGCTTCTTGAAAAAAAGCATTATTATCCAATACTCATTATTGTCCAACAGTGAAGATTCTTGTTAGTATGGCTAGTGTGCTAAATGTTCTTAAACTTTTCATTACATTCTTTGTTTAGCTGAACTTCATTAATAGATTATAGACACATAGATTATAGATGTTTTTAGTTATATGAATACTAAGGGCAATATTTTATTATAGTAAGCAAAAAGCTGGAGTCATTTTTGGGTCACTTTTCTCTTTGGCATTGCTTATAGTGTGATTAGTCACTGCATTCTTTTTTTTTTTTTTTTTTTTTTTTTTTTATGTAGACCCTAAGTATTTGTGATCCATATTTCTTCTCAACTTAAATGTCTGTTAGAAAGACATTTAAATACTTACTGTATTTGTGACACTGCTAAGTTTTTATTTGTGTTAGGGCATTTTTAAGTGAAAAACTTTCCACAGAATTGGTGTATCTGAAATAAATATAGAGTTTGGATTTGTGATTTTTTTCCTTAAAATCAAGTTTGTATGCATGCGTTTATCTTATTCCTTTTAAAATAGAGAATTATTCAATTAAAGTCTTAACCTTTAAAACTTTGACCAGTTATTCACAATTAGTATTATTTTTAGTGGATCTTGATGTTCATTTTATTAAGTAAAAATAGTTTCATGTTGAAGAGTTTCCTTTCTGTTGATCACAAAGAACACTGACATTTTGTTTTATATTGCTTCCTATTTCTAATAACAGGTATTTGAAAAGTTAAGCAATATTCACAAAGTTACTCAGTGAACACGGGTATTTTTCAGAACATCGTATTTAAGCAGCATTTGAATCTTTAGAATAATTCACTTCCTATATCAAATATCATCTTTCTCTCTGTTGTTGTGTCATATAAACTAAAATTTTATGTCAAACATCTAGGTAGCTAGCTACTTCACTCTGACAGGCATATGATCCCTTCCTTCTTGTCCCCAACCCATTCTCTTCAGGCTGTCACATTTCTAGTTGTCTTTGTTTGTATTACTTGCATCATGTGTCATATTTTTCAAGATGCTCTATGGCATGTGATTTAATATATAGACAAATGCCCAACATAAAATGGTCTGGTCTGTGGCCTATTTGTTTAATATATAGACAGATACCCAACATAAAACTGATACTGGTCCATGGCCTGTTAGGAATCAGGGCCTGTTAGGAATCAGGCCACACAGCAGGAGGTGAGCAGAGGGCAAGTGAGCATTGCTGCCTGAGCTCCACCTCCTGTCAGATCAGCAGTAGCATTAGATTCTCACAGGGGGGTGAAACCTATTGTGAACTGCATGTGTGAAGGATCTAGGTTGTGTGCTCCTTATGAGAATCTAATGCCTGATGATCTGAGGTGGAACATTTTCATCCCGAAATCATCCCCCTGCTGTGGAAAAATTGTCATCCACAAAACTAGTCCCTGGCCAAAAAGGTTGGGGACCACTGCTATAGATTATATCCATTGTCTCCTATCCAAAAAAATCCTTCAGTTAATACTGAAAGAAAAATAACTTGTCCATATTCTTACTGTTTTTCCTTATCTAATATACTTCTAAGAACTAATCTTCATTTGATCTCTATACTTAATAAAACTCTAAATACATGCAATGTGACTGCTACCCAACTTTCCTGAAACACCTACCTTCACAGATCATGTATGTCCTCAAAACAGCTGTCATTATTAAAAGTAATTATCTTAATATTTCACATTGTTACTTAATTGCTCTTTCATTCTTTTATTACTTTTTTGGTGCTTCTATTACAGTAATATTTTGGCTGCCCTCCCACTTTTCTTACTACTCCTGTCTCTAGCTCATTGAATGTTCTGCTTCCTCCTTGTAAGTTTCCCGAGGAGCTGTCCTCATCATTTCTCAATGGAGTGTTTATCATTGATGTTATTACAAAGGACCTTAAACTATAACCCATGTGGAGTTGACTCCAAATTATTTTCTCAGAAATATGACATTTCTTTTCTGCACTTCCTTTTCAACTTCCTTCTACAGCATATAAAACTTTACATAGCTAAAGCTTAAATTATTTTCCTTTCTCATACCAGTTTCTGGTCTTTACTGTCCTTATATCAGTTAATGGTTCTTATCATTTTCTAAAGTCTTCCTTAGATCTCTCCTTTTTCATTGTTTCTCCCTATTTTGTTTCCTATTTGCTTGTGACTGCCATCCATCCTTTGTGGATTTTTTGCACAGCTTCTAATCTGCTCATTTCCAGGTACCTTATCCATGTTTACTAACTCTCACTAATGTACAGAAAAAGTTATAATTTTGATTGAACCCCTGCATCCAGTTTATTATCTTTGTCACCTACTAAATGTCTTGTTAGCCTGGCATTCAGCGTTAAATAACTCTAGCTAGCCTCAAAGGGCTTTTCTAGCTTTTACTCCCCTTGTTTCCAACATATTTCAGCCAACCTTGACTATTCCTAAGAAGTTCAATTTTTCCTACATTTTCTGTTTCTCCTTTCACTTGGAAAAAAGGAAAATTTACTGAAAACCATGTTCCTATAAATATTTCCACCTGTAGATATTCTACCCTCTCTAATGCCTCACTATGCACTGCTATTTTTCTCTTTTTATCATAAATAATATCTAATTTCACTTAGAGATTTAGGAAATCCCCCTTTTATTAGACTCCTTTCCTCCAGAGTATGTCCTCTGAGCACTTTAGAGCTTTCTTATGGATGTGTACCATGGTTACATATATACATCTTATCTTTCTAAATGTACATTCCTTGACAGCCAGGGAGTATATTAGGTCATTTAAGTTTTGTGGAAGGATTACCCATAGAGTGGGGATTACTTCAGAGGATTGTACACGATGTGCCCTATACAAGGATTACCTCCTGAAATGTGGGCTCAAATGGGCACTAAAGTGCCAGAGGGGACACCCTTTTCTATTTTGCACATGTGCAGAAGCCCTGTCTACTGTTTCATATAATTGGCACACATGTAGTAAATTAGGTCAAGACCTTGTATACAAGTGTTACTTGTTCTCCTTATCCTTACTTGCTGTAGTCTACAAGTGATTTTTTATAAATTATATCCTGTTATCTATTTAGTCTGTGTCATTTCCTTTCTGCCACCAGTTTCTGAAAAGTCTTACCTGTTGCATATCCAGTCTAACTGTCCGCATGCATTAGGTTCTTGGTTATAACAAGTTCTTGCTCATAACAAGTTGAAGTGATCTAGTATTTCTTTTGCAGTTTAATTGTTGACATATGACTATGTTTATTTCTAAGTCACTCTTTAGATTGCTTCTTTCTTGAATCCAGGTAATTAAAACCACATACTATTTAAATTTCTCTTAATTTTTATGTTCACCTGCATCACCTTCATTTTTAAGTCTTTTAATTTGTCATTGGTATTTTTATGCTTAAATTTATCATTTTCTCAGATCTGAGATTCAAGTTATATTTGTTCTTTATTCTAGGTCGTTCTTCCCTCTTTCCAATAGATGATGGCTTGCTGGATGATGGTCACAGTGATCAAGTTGGAGTTTTAAATTCACCCACCTGTTATTCAGCTCATCAAAATGGAGAGCGAATAGAACGCTTCTCTCGAAAAGTTTTTGTTGGTGGTCTTCCTCCAGATATTGATGAAGGTATTTATTAAGATATTTATTAACATGGTGATTTGGGCTTTAACAAAAACAAAAAAATATGAAATTTAATGTGAATGGACTATGGAAGTTTTTACCACCTGGAGATTTTCAGAATTAGAATGTGTTTTCTTCTTTTAAAATATTTTATCACCTGTTGAAATATGAAAGTAGTTGAACAAAAGCTTTTTTATGATTTTTTTCTTTAGATCTTATCATATTTGTAACTGCGAGCATTTTTCGTAAATAAGATTTTCATGACCTCGGTCACTTCTTGTTTTTAAAATAATAAAACATATTTAGGTATATAAAACTTGAAACTTTTTAAATCACCATAATGTGTGCATGCACACACACAATGAAATAAATGGAACCAACCATAAGAATATATCTGCAATGCTTGGTAATCGAAAGTTTAATTTCTTTTTTTTCTTTTTTTTTTTTTGGAGACGGAGTCTCGCTCTGTTGTCCCAGCTGGAGTGTGGTGGCACAATCTCGGCTCACTGCAAACTCCACCTCCTGGGTTCAAGCAGTTTTCCTGCCTCAACCTCCTGAGTAGCTGGGATTACAGGCGTGTGCCCCCATGCCCTGCTAATTTGTTGTATTTCTAGTAGAGACGAGGTTTCACTCTGTTAGGCAGGATGGTCTTGATCTCCTGACCTCGTTATCTGCCTGCCTCGGCCTCCCAAAGTGCTGGGATTACAGGAATGAGCCACCATGCCCGACCAAAAGTTTAATTTCTTTAAGGATAAATGTGCTCTTAGAAACAGGGAAGAAAGAGGCTATTAAACGCAAAAGGGAAATGGAAACAGAACATGAATAGGAAATTAGGATTTCACAAACACTAATAATTGTATGTGAAAATGATTGTGTGTAATTATAACAAAAGAAAATTAATTGAAGACTTAAAATATTAAACTATATTTGTGAGGTTATGGGAAATGTATCACTCATTCTTATATTTTAGAATGATTTTTAGTTATGATTCAAATACCCACAAACTTATTTTAAGTATTGATCTTCCTAAGATTTCCATGTAATAAAATAACATAAGACATAGCAATTGGATGTAACCTATATGGATTTCAGTGAAACTACCTGGCATGTATCAGACCCTAGTATATTTTTTCAACATTATAGTTATTCAAGTCTTGTTTCAGCAGACCTTTTTTTCCTATAATAAAATGATTTTATTTGTGAAGCTGTAATATATTTTATTTAACTTACGTAATGTTGGCGTTTTTTTCAGTCCAGTGCTATTTGTGGTTTGGTGTACTATAAAGTTATTAGTATCCATACAATGTTATATAAAATTTTAAAATTCACATGCAATTGAGTATTCTAACCAGTGCACTGCTTAAAAATGAATTTATTTTGACAAAAGTTGTTATTAAGTTTGACATATTATTTTAATAAGTATATTAGACATATTCCCAGTGTTTATATTCTAATTTATCTTAAGGTATTTGGCACTTTTAAATGTTAAATCTTCATAGTAAAAGTACAGAATTTCTTAGAACGAATCACTGAAACTAATTTCTAATGCATATTATTGTACTTTCTTAAGATGAAATAACTGCTAGCTTCAGAAGATTTGGGCCTTTGGTAGTAGATTGGCCTCATAAAGCAGAAAGCAAGTCCTATTTTCCACCAAAAGGTAAGGATTGTTATTGTTAATATTTGCTAGGAAATTGGTTGTATGAGAGCAAAAGAAAGAATAGCAATTACTTAGCCAGTTAGGAATCATAAGAAACTTGCTATGATTTGATAATAATTTCATAGACTCAGATCAACAAATGTTTGAGTGTTTTCTGTCTAAAGCATCATTCCAGGTAACTTGGGTATAGACATGAAACAGGATCTCTCTGCATTATGAAATTAAGATCTATGTGAAGTGATTGGTCTTTTATAAAATATAAATTTATGAACAGTTGAAATATAAGATTTACATTAAGTGTTCTAGATAACAGCAGAGCAGTATAAATTATTACCAACTCTCTTGATGAATAAATAATTTAGATAAAAGACAAAGTAGCTAGTTGGGTCTATTTTTTTTTTTCAATTATATAAAGATGTAAGATTTGAAGAAGATGCTTAGTTATGTTTGTCAGTTATTGCTAGGAAGACACTGTGACTGATCGCCATGGGACAAGAATTACAAATTGTGCTAACCTTCACATGCAAGTCACATGATCAAGTCATCATCTGTGGGGAGAGGAAGTATATCCTGCCCACAATAACAAGAGGAAGAGAGGAGAAAGGAGTCAGAATTGCTAATGGAAGGTTCTCTGAAATAAGTAAAAGAAAGAAGGAGGTTCAAAGATTAAGACTTTAAACATTGCTGAAATATAATTTTAGAAAAAGCACACCACACATACTATTTAGTTTCATGACTTAGTGAATTGTCAAGCCTGGAGAAAAGACTCCAATAGAACTGTTAAATGCTTTGATTTTGACTAGGGAAATGAAGCATGATAAAGAAGTTATTGGCATTTAAAAACTAGGTACAGTATCTACTTTCTGCCATTGAGAATTATAGCACCTCCACTAATAGTTCAAACAGTTTTTTAGATAAATGGAATAATACAATGATTTTTTTTAATACTTGTAGATCTATATGTATGTATGGAATCAAGAGCATCTTTTGAGTAGGGATTCTGGATGCCAGGCCTCTATGAGAATCTGATTAAAGCTATCTACCTCTCTCCATGTAGTCTGGAGTTTATTTGAGGTCATGAAACCTTGGTTTAGAGAGGAAATTATCTCCACATGGATAGAGATGTTTATTAGCTAAGTTTTAGTGTTGTCCATAGTTTTACTATCTTGCCATTTCATAAAGTTTACTTTATAAATGCCATTTTTATTGAATACTCAGAGTATTGAGTTATTTTGTAATGTTCTCGACAAGCTACCATCATCACTTCCTTGACTCTTTCAGCTATCTTTCTAGTCTCTCCACATCTCTAGCCCTCTCCAATTTTCTCCTATAGTCCAGCCACAGCAGTCTTTGAAAACTCATTGGATGGTACTATTCCTTACTTACCTGCATAAACCCTTTAGTGGTTTTTCTTATTTTTAGGATAAAAGCAAAAATGCATTCACTCTGCCTGGCCTCATCTTCTTTCTAGCTTCTTCTACTACTGCTGCTTGTTTCCCTCCAGTCCCACAAACTGGCCTTGTCCTCTCCAGCCTCAGGGCTTTTATGTATGATAATCTCTAGACTGATGGTGTATCTTCCTTGTGTCTCTTTATCTATATATTCCCTACTTATCTTTTGTATCTCAAGCTTAAGTGTAAGTTGATCACAGAAAACACTGAGGATCTACCAAATGAGGTCAGCTCCTCCTGCCCAACTCCTAGTGCTGTCTGTGTCTTTCACTCCGAGCACTCATCACAGTTGCAGTATTACATTTTTACAACTTTAAAAATTTGTAGTTATTTTATTAATGTCAGTTTCTTTCAAAGGTCTGTAAGATAGTGTCTTTATTCACCTTTGTGAATGTTCACATTCTCAATAGTTCACAGATTATTAACTGCCTAATAAATGAGATAACAAAAAATACTATAGGATGGAGAAATTACTTCAAGTAGATAGGGGAAAGCTTCACTGAGAGGTTTGGAATTAGAATCTAAGGTACTGTATACAGATAGATAAAAAGTACTTGAACAGAGTTCCAGGCAGGAATGGAAATAGAATTTTAAAAAGGAATTAGGAATTGTTTGGATGGAGAGAGATGCACATTTTTGCATGAGCCACTTGTTCACTTACAGGGATGGTGTACTCTAAGCCTGGAAAGATGAGATGGAACAAATTTAATGTGAAACAGAATAGTTGTCTTTATTGCTATTGTTGCTATCATTGTTACTGTAGTTTTGTAGTATTTAGTTTCTCTAATTGAAAAAGTAAAATTGGCATTGGCAATTCATACTTTTTTTTGGTACAATTACAGTTAATTGTAGCCATTTCCAAAGACCAGTATCCCCAAACCTTATTCTTTCAAGCAATTTTTTTATTTCTGTAATTCAGCATTTTCCATGGTTTGGAAAACACTGATATAGAAGCATACAGTGGGTGAAGCTACCTTGTAATTACAGCAGTGACTAGAGTCCCTTAGATGCTAAGCCACACATGTACATAAGTTTCCTTTGCAGTGAATAACCTTCACGTTATGTGATTGTTAGCTTGCTTTAACAAATTCAAAAGAAGCTATTATATAGTATGTTTTTGTTAAGAATATTTTAATATCTAATGACTTGCATTGGGTAAGTCATAATGTACCTGATATGGCTTAATTTTTGTAATATAAACATTTATTCTCTAATAATAACAAAAATTGAGAAATATTAAAAATATTGAATTTAAAGTATTATTTTAAAATTAAGCAATATTAAAATATTAATATCAAAATTTTTAAAAAATGACCAATATTAAAATATTGAATTTAATGTACCATTTCAGTAAATTGGTCTCACATCCTTTTCATTATTACAAAATAGTTATAGTTCCCAGATCCTTATTTTGTATCAAAATTAAAGCCTTAAAAAAGCTTCATTATTTTTAAGAATATTTAAATTGTTTCTAGCAATGTAAAAAATCTAAGACATGTTTTTTAATCCTGTGTAATCTTGCCTTTGGAAGTTTGTATTTATATAGGGTGAAATCATTTGTATGGGGTGAAATGGCTTCAGGTATTTTTTATGCAATCAGCTATTAATTTTATTAAAATGAAGTACGTTAGTGTCACATCACACACTAAAGCTTTGTGGCATAAAGCTATGGTTGACAATAAGCTGAGTTTTTTGACTTGAGTAAAACATGACCTTACACTTCCCGTTATACGGTGGAACATACATGGCCTGCTTGATGTCTGCTTCATACTGGGACTAGATTAAAATGCTGTACATTTGTTTGCATAGAAATCTTGCCAAGATAAGGGATAGATCATTTATAGCTATCACCTGCTGGGAATAATCACATAATAGTAAACTTGTAGTGTAAATTTTGATGCCTTCTTTTTATAATTAGTCTATTGTGTCGGCTGGATACATGATTTTTTATTAAAGATTGGCAATTGGTTGTTTACAAGTCTAGATAGTCTCCAAACAGTTTGAAAAATGTATTCCACTGCTTTCCGAGTTGAGGCTTGATTTAAAAGTTTTGATGCATCTGACCCATGTTTTGTTAAGGAACATATTTCATTCCAACCTTTCTACTGTAGCTTTCTTAGTATCATTGGGAGGTTTTCGTGAGACTGTGGAATGTTTCCTCTGCTTAGGGGATTTCCTGGACCTTTCCAAGTGTATTCCAGTCTAAAAGTATGCTCTAGAACTTGGATTAACCTGAGGGCCTTTATAGCAAACTTGAGCTCCAGATAATACTCACCTGGTTAATTCTGCCAAGTTGTTTAAGAAGGTAGTATCACTACTAGAAAGAGCATGGGAGACCTTGGGGCTGACCTGGGTTTGAAATTATTCAACCAGCTATTTACTAGGAGACTGACTTCGGTACCTTGATTTTTTCCTTCTGTAAAATGGGAATCGTATTTCATAGACGTTTGAGAATCAAATAATAATGCATGTAAGTTAGTACAATATCTGATAGCAAGTGTTCTATATAAAGTAGCCAATTGCTTTACTGAGTATCTGTTTTAATATGTATTACATAGTATATTGTGTTCTCTTGTAGAAGGTAAATGGTTTTTTGTCCTATTTGTTTTGTTTTTATTTCAAAAGCATATATTTTCTAAATAGTACTGAAATTTGGAGTAAAATCACTTGACTTGACATATTGCCTCATTTTTAATGGTTATTCCAGGCTATGCATTTCTTCTCTTTCAAGAAGAGAGCTCAGTTCAGGCACTAATTGATGCTTGTATTGAAGAAGATGGAAAACTCTATCTGTGTGTTTCTAGCCCTACTATCAAGGACAAACCAGTAAGTAAATACCACATGAACTTCAGGCTACAAATGCAGATTATTCAAAAATTGTTTTGAAATGATTGTTAATTAATAAAAGAACAATTAAACTATCATGTTTAGTTTTAGTTTTTGAAACATCCAGATAATTTATAGCAGGAGTCCCCAACCCCTGGGCAGTGAACCAGTACTGGTGGTCCATGACCTGTTAGCAACCAGGCCATACAGCAGGAGATGAGAGGCAGGCAAGCCAGCATTACTGCCTGAGTTCTACCTCCTGTCAGATCAGAGATGGCATTAGATTCTCATAAGAATGCAAACCCTATTGTGAACTGCACATGTGAGTGATCTAGGTTGCACATTCTTTATGAGAATCTAATGCTTGATGGTCGTAGGTGGAACACTTTGATCTCAAAACCATCTTCCATACCACCTCCATCCTTGGAAAAATTGTCTTCCTCAAAATTGATCCCTGGTGCCAAAAGGGTCGGGTACTGCTGATTTATAGTATTTAGATCAAAAGTTATAAAAAAATTTGTTTCCAGGTCCCACTATACAAATTTTTAAACAATAAAAGACTCACTATTAACTGGCAAAAACAAACAGAAAATTCTCATAGGCCATCAAGGGAGTAAGACTCAATGTGATTTTCTTCATAGGTTCAAATACGTCCTTGGAATTTAAGTGATAGTGATTTTGTAATGGATGGTTCTCAGCCTTTGGATCCCCGAAAAACAATTTTTGTTGGAGGTGTTCCTAGGCCATTAAGGGCTGGTAAGTAGAATGTTAAAAATTTTGTTTAAAAAAATCATTTAAATATGTCTTAGTCAATTTAATAAATATTTGGAAGTTATTGTGTACATGACACTATTGGACAGAGCAGGAGCAGATTCTTCATGCTCCAATAGCTGCTAACTACAGAATTTTGAAACAAATTCTGAGACCCCTTCTTGAAACTCAAACTGGAGAATTGAGTGCTTATCTGTCAATATTAGTGCAGTAGCTAACTCCAAGCAGATCTGTAAGAATCCACCTAAATACTTCCGATTTTCTAAGCGTACCTCTCTAAGATATGAGAATTTGGGGTTTGTTTATTTTGTGTAGATCAATTCCGATATCTGAAAAAGAAATATGGGATTTTTTATCTTTTATCTATATTTTAATCATTAAAGTAGCACTTTAGATAAGTGAATGATGATAAACTTCTGTTTATCAGTAACTAGGAACCAGAAACCTACCAAAATATGTTACATAGGAATATAATTGTAGATGTATATACCCACTTTGCTCACATTAGATGGTAACCTGCACCATGTGTAGAGTGTTAGTGATTTCCATCACTGAAAACATCCTCTCCCCAGTCTTAGAGACATATGTTAAAGAACAATTCATACATTTAAATACTTATAGAATATGATGACTTCTACAAAGAAGTACATAGGGAATAGAAGAGCATGTAGCAACGAAATATGATAATTTGATATCTTGAAGATATTTGAAGTCTGGTATCTTGAAGATATTTGTAGTTGAGCTGACATAAAGGTCTTGTGTAAACAGAAACAGGGTGCTTTGGAGGAACTGAAAGAAGTCCAAAGTGCCTAAGTTGGGATACAAAGAGTGAGGGAGGGGACACGAGGAGACATTGAAAAAGTAGACAGGATTCACATCATACAAGTCTAATAGGCTAACTTGGTATTTACCCTTAGAGCAAGGGTAAACCATTGAAGAGTGTTTAAGCAAAAGAGAGACTTCATCATATTTGCAGTTTTCAAAGTTCACTTTAAAACTCAAACTTCATAGAGAGGTGGGCCAAGGTAAGAGTAAATACGGGCAGACCAGTTTAGCATCCTATTATTACAATCCAGGAGATAGACAATGGTGGCTTGGATTAGTGGTAGCAGTGGAGAAAGCCAACTGAACAGAGGTGACAGATATTTATGAGGTAAACACAAAGACTGAATCTCATCTTTCAGTCGTAAGCCACTGGGTAGACAGTGATGCCTTTTACTGAGATGGGAGGAACACTGGAGAAGAAGAAGATTGGGAGGGAAGATTGTGGTCTTGGTTTTGAACACAAGTTCATGGCACCATTCAAAGCTCCCAAATAGAAATTTCAGTTAAACCATCGTATATGGTATATTTTTAATGTATTTTTATGGTGGTATCTGGTATATTTTTTAAGAGAATCACTCCTTACACTGTTTTAAAAACAAGCTGGGAAGGCAAGGGCCAAAAGCAAAGAGATAAGGCTATTGCCATGAACCAGATGAAAAATGATGTTAGCATGAATCAGGATGTTAGTGATGGAGGTGAGGCGATTGGACTCTAGATATGTTTTGAAAATCAGGTTCACAGGATTGCATGTACAGTATGGAGCAAGGGAAGAATACAGAAAGGATGAAGCCAAAGATCTTAACAACTTCATCTTTTCTGTTGCTTTCTAACTGGATCAGCAGAAACTCATTGGAGCAGGTTTAATGGGATAGGGGAAGATTATGAGTTCTTTTTTTAATATACTGAGTGTGGCCAGTGCCTGTTAAATATCGAGTTGTCCACTAGACAGTTGCATATACGAGTCCGGCATCCAGGAGAGAGGTCCATACTAGAGATAAAAATGTAGGAGCTTAAAAACTTAGATGGTATTTAAAGCTGTGATACAGGATGAAGTTACCAAAGCCAGGAGTGTAGATAGTGTTGCAAGGATTAAAACTTAGGGTACTCTAACATTGAAAAGTTAAGGAGTTTAGGATGAACTATCAAGGAAGACTCAGAAGAAATTTATCAGTGAGGTAGGAGAAGAATTAGTGGGATAATATATTCTAGAAGCCAGATGGAGAAAATATTTGAGAAGGAAGGGATTAACTATTTTCAATGCTATTTACAGATAGATTGACCATTGGACTTGGCTTGAACAATTATAATGGAGTCATAGTGCGATAGTCTGATTAGAAAGAGTTGAATAAAGAATGGGAAGAGAGGAATTGGAGGGAATACTGGAACAGATTTTGAGAAATTTGGTTGTAAAGGGGAACAGAGAAATGGAGCAGTAGCTAAGAGGGAAAAAAAGTGTTACGGGAATTTTTTAAGACAGGAAAATTATAGTATGCTTGGGAATGATCTAGTGTAAGGGGAAAACTAATCGTATAGAAGGGAAAGGGGAGAATTGCTGAAGCAGTGTCCTTAGTGAGAGTGGATGGGATCTAGTATGCAAGTGAAAGGACTGGATTTAGGAAAGAGCATGGAACTATTTGTCTATAGGTCAGAAGATAGAGTATATAGTAGGTTTAGTGCTGTAAGTGGGTAGATGTGATGGTGGTGAGTCACTTTATAGTTAAAAAAAAGGCATCCTTGATCCCCTTCCTTTTTTAACAACAGCCTCTTATCTGCCATTCTACTCCTGGTCAAATGGTAATATACTATTGACTTTTACGTTTTACAAAAAGTACTTAAAAATTGTTGATTACTGTGTTCTCTCACATTTGATGTAAACTTCTTTTCCTTTTGAAGTGGAACTTGCTATGATCATGGACCGGCTGTATGGTGGAGTTTGTTATGCAGGAATTGATACAGATCCTGAGCTAAAATACCCAAAAGGTGCTGGGCGAGTTGCTTTCTCCAATCAGCAGAGCTATATTGCTGCCATTAGTGCTCGGTTTGTTCAGCTTCAGCATGGTGATATTGATAAACGTGTAAGTTGCATATTGGGAAATAACTTATGTCCTATAATGAGGTGCTGATCCAAAGCTTCATACCCTAAGGAGTTAATAATATAATTCGAACGCTATTTAGTTTTTATACTTCTTTAAGCCTTAAAGGATATTATATAACAATTCCTTGAAATGGAAAATTACTGAACACACTTTAAACTTTAGGTATAATATAAAAATATTAATATCATTGTGCAGCCATGTCAAAATTTTTTAATCAGCCAGTACGGTCAAATATTCTAACCATGGAGGCAGAGTTGGTTTTAAGAGCCTGTACATTGGAGTCAGACTGCCTGGGATTAAACCCCATTTCTACAAATTAACCTTCTCTATGCCTCTTTTTCTTCACTTGTAAAATGGAAAACAATGATAATATGTCTTTCTCAGTAATTTTGAGGATTAAATGAATTCACATATATACAAGCACTTACAATAGAACTTGGCGGAGAGTGTTATTTAAATGTTTGTTTTCATTTGTCACAAAAACTAAAATAAAAATGCATTGTGTATATTTCTCTAAAATAATTGACCTAAACTTAAATTTTTTTTAGTAGCATTGCTTGAATCATCACAATAAGAACTTTTAAGAAGTACTAGGAATGATAACTGAAACCCTATTGAATAATTCCAAGTACTAACTACCTTCTAAAATAAAGACACTAGCATTCATTTACAAATCTATTTTATGCCAAAATCTGTGAACAGTTCCTATACATAGCTAAACATATTCTAAAATAATCATGTTTGTATTTATAGTAGAGCAGAAATACATTAAGAATATGGGGGTAAATGAATTTTTTATATCCAAATTAGTAGATAGAAGATATAACTTGATTGGGTACTCCTTTTCCCCAGTGTAACAGTTTCTTGAAACCTGGGGCTGTTTGGCACATTAAAAGACTATTTTGGGGACAGGGAGGCTGGTTAATTAATACCAATTGACTAGACCATGCATGCTAGAAGTAGTCCTCAATGTAATTACCCAACCATCTCATTTAGAAAAGAAACGCAGCATAGGTTCAGTTCACAAATGCAGAGTGGTTTCCTTTTTGTTTGTTTGCATTGCTATTTAAAAGGTTGCCAAAAAAAAAACTAAGAGGAGGTGCTCTGCTTTTGATAAGACATGCATACATAACTTTTCTGAACTTGTCTGAACGTTAAGAGTTCCTCTAGTGTTGTGGTTCTCAACCTCTGCTGTACATTATTCACCTGGGAACTTAGAAAATTCTTGACATTTGGGTCCTACCCCCTGAGGTTCTGCTGAATTGGTCTGAGAGGCAGCCAGGGCAACAGGAGTTTATAAGCTCCAAAAGTGACACAAATGTACAGCAGTGGTTTAGACCACTAATCCCCTACTTTTACAGAGAGGTAATAGGTCACAGAGGATGTTATTTACATAGTATATAATCATGGTATTTAATGTGCAGTAGCAGAAGAAAAAGACTGTTACAGTGTCATACCTCATACCTCTTTGTTTCTGAAATGATAGTGAAGGACCAATTATTTGGAGCAGACTGTTGACTCTTAAAGAGCAGCTCAGTTGCAGAGCAGATGAATTGAGATACCTGTGCCTTCTTAAAAAGGCATTGATTGAAATACCTGAGAGAAAAGCTTATAAGATAGGTGTTACAAAGGTAATTTTGAACTGTATTTGAAAGAATTTGAGCCTTAAATATTTTACAAGTCGCTAGTATTGCTTATACAAAGAAATATTAAACCATTTACCTTTATATCTTACCTTTATATTCATCTCTCCAATATGAATATAGTTATTAAACCATAAAAATGGAATGAATTTAACTATATAACTGCCAACCCAAAGATACACAGGATACGTATTTGGAGGGAATAAAAATTGTTTATTCCACTTACTTTTTAGACTCATGGATACTGTGGTTTAGTTCCTATCTGATAGCTGGAAAGCAATCACCACAGATGTGTAATTCATTGTATTTTTTTGTATGTTACTTCATGAGTAGTATAATTCACTGTGACTTCTCGTAAATGTTAGAAAATAAGACTAGGTGAAGTGTAGTGTTAATGAAACTTCCTTTTGCATATGGAAGAGTTTAATTTAATTAGAGATTATTAATGAAAAATAGGTTTTGAAATTCAGTTTTCCATCTTTAAAGTCTCTGGTTTTGAGTAAAGTAGGTTAGCTTCATAAACTAATATGTAGAATTTTAAAAATACAGATAATTGAAATCATTGCATTTGCAAAATTTTCGTTCAACAGTTTTATATTAAAATGTAACTCCTGAACATCTGGCACTTTATTATTATGGAAGTGAAGTAAACATCACAGACCCTGGTTTCAATTTGTCTAAAATCTTATTTAAAAAAAAAAAAAAAAGAAACAAGAAATAACCGTGAGAAAGAAACCCAGAAAACATATGTAAATGTATTGCATTTATGCATATCTTTATAGCATTTCTGCTTCATGCTGGATATTCTTCTAGGCACTGGGAACTGAATGTTGTGCAAATGGGTGCTGTCCCATTCATCTCAGTGAGATGAAATCCAGTAACTGTCATGCTACCTTAATTTATTCTTTAGTCGTAATAATGTTCTTTTTTATTATAACTATAATTGTAGTGAAGATAATGAATCAAAAATAGCAGCCTGGCAAAGAAAAGATAGAACCCATAAAGGAAAAAGTTGAGAGAGAAAGATCAAGCATAAAAATTTTAAAAATTTCTGTTAAAGATTGTAAAGCCACTGGAAAAAAGGTTAAAAATTCTTAACTGACGAAAGAGAACGCATAAATCAATTTAAAAAACAAACTCCAGCAAGAAAATATGCAAAAGATACAAACAAGCAATTCAGAAAAGCCAAGTGTCGAATATACATAAAATATATTTATCCTAATCCTTATGAATGAAATATAAATAACAATGTAATTCCATGACCTATCAAATGAACATCCTACAGTTCTTTAAATCAACTTTTAGGTTGTTTCTAGTTTGTTGTTCTTACAAATAATATTGTGGAAAGTATCCTTATATTCATTTTCTGCACTCATGCAAGTATTTCAGTAGAGTGCATTCAGAATACAAACTGTTGGGTCATTATTTTTTTACTATAGGCAACCTTTACTTTATCTCAATCCAGTCGTTCAGAACACTCAGTGTTCTGTTGTCTCCTAAGGAACAGCTGAGCTGTTACTCTGTCTGGCACCTTTCAGCCAAATGGTAAAAACCTTCCATTCATAAAGTTATCACAAGCAGGAAAGCAAGGCTATTGCAGCTAATAGTAGATAATACTAATTTATAGAATATTTTACCATGTGCCAAGCACTGTCTTATGCTTTTACATTCACAATTTAAGCCTCACAACTCTGAGACAAGATCTGTTATTCCCACTTGACAGATGTGGAAACTGAGGTGGAGAAGTTTATCATTCAGAGCTGACTCCAGTCTGAAGTGTTCTGCCAAGTCAGACCTTCACAACAGGACTTGTACTTTATATCTTATAAATTTACAGAAGTCTAGGCATGCCCTTTGTAAGATTCTCCACAGTTCTGGCTTGTCTGTGCCACTTACTTCCAAGCAGAGTGTGACTTGCACCTGCAATGGAGAAGCACTGCCTTAATCAGTGGCTGTTCGGGTTCTGCCATCTCACAGGTGACACTGGAATGAGGGAAAAAGGTGTGGAAACTCTCTTCCATGGCTACTTGAGATCTCTTTTGTTTTTCACTCACAATCTCCCCCAACTCTGAAAATACCAGGACACAGGTGTTTCAAAGATGTTATTCAAGAAAGGTGAGAGTGAAATGTTTTGCAAATCAGATTTTTTATAGATTTTTAAAGTATTTTAACCTACTACACGATAAAGCTCCTTCCTTGAGAAACTGCCCATTTCCTCAACTTTTAATGCTGGTCCTTTTTTTCCTCTATAGAAACATTTTAAGTTATTACAGAACTTGATTTCTGAAGCAGACCCTAATGAGACTTACTTTCTTTTTTTTCAAGGTGGAGGTAAAGCCATATGTGCTGGATGACCAGATGTGTGATGAATGCCAGGGTGCACGCTGTGGTGGAAAATTTGCTCCCTTTTTTTGTGCCAATGTCACTTGCCTGCAGTATTACTGTGAGTTTTGTTGGGCAAATATCCATTCTCGTGCTGGACGTGAGTTCCATAAGCCATTGGTAAAGGAAGGTGCTGATCGCCCACGTCAGATCCACTTCCGCTGGAACTAAGAATAGCAAACTGGCCTCTGTTTAACAAGGAAAGAAAGGGTGCATGTGGCTTACTGTGTCTGAAGATACTGACATGCAGAAGAAATAAGTGCATTCTTCTGCTTTTCACCCCAGCTATCAATACATGCATCTTTATCAGCAGCCAAAACACTACAAGCCTCTTGTTTTTCACCAAAACCCTACATCTCAGGCTTACTAATTTTTGTGATATTTTCATGTTAAAATAAAATGTTTTTTTGTATTTTCTCCAA